>NW_025782140.1:0-42538 GCF_021130785.1 Homalodisca vitripennis
ACTTATTTCTTGGTTATATCTTTAAAGATCTTTATTATTTTAAATTTCTTTACAGAATATGCTGTAAGTACCAATTACTATAATATTGGTTTTATTATTAATTAGGACCTAACCACCCAAGCAATTTCGAAGGGTTTTTCACGTGCTTACACTAATTATTCTAGTGAATCGTATTTCCGACGCAAATGTCGAGATTGTCTTGTTCCTACGATCGAGAAAATATGTAAAAAAGTGTATATTTATGGTGATTGTCATTTACTCATGTCTTTTTAGTGACATAGTTGAATTATTATTGTTTCTTCGACCAAGAACATACGTTTGTATAGAGTTTTTCAAATTTTATGCATATTGAAGGGAACTTAGATGCAAGAGATACAGCAAAGATTAAATGGGCAAAGTTGTGCTTCATAACAAGACCAACAAATCGATGTGTTTCCCATGTGACTGTACAACTTTTGTTATCAGTTGTTTATTCCGTGAAGTTCGAACTATTCATGGTTCGCTCATACATTTCTTGTATGTGTTAGCAAAACTTTCATGTTTATTTGGTGAACGGGCGTGATATACTAGGTTCCCTTAGAGTTTTTCTCCAGTAAACCTAGGGCAACTAGTTATTGAAAGTGAGTCTCTACAAATAATATGGTCTGCTATTAATGACATGGAACGAAATCTGGTAATTTCAAAGTGAAGAGCTTGGTAATATTTTCCCTTGTGCCTCAGGTGTTTACGCTAGATTTCGACTAAGTTAGTGTTAAGGTGTTATACCTGTACAATGTTACATACCCATCAACATTTCCAACACGTAGACGAGTGTGAAATAAATAATATCGCCAGTATAACATTACCTGTATCCTTTCCTTTTTTTCATTTAAATTCTTATTCACGTTCATTACTATTTATGTTGCTGGACAATAAATACACCGAGTTCAAGACAAACCTGGTAACAAATTCACTTCATCAAATTATAATAAATATCAGAGCTTCTATAGCTCAGTGCCTGGACCATTTGTCTAATAAATACGTGCACACAACGCGCGGCTATGGAGATACAGATTCATTTTGTCAAAACAATTCTTTGCTTAAGCACATCTTTCAAGTCTCCCTAAAGGAAAATCTAATAAATTATAAGATTTAATGAGGTAAGTTTTAGCTAGAAAGGCTCTCAAGTAACTTAAAATTTAGTTTATATTTATTGAAAAAGAAATTGAGAATGTCAAATTACAGCAATTTCAAGGCTCACAATAATAAAGAGAAAGAAGATAACACTTTTAACAGTAAATTTATATTATATGTGTAGAAGGATATGATATGATATTGTATCATATACATGAGGACAAGAAAAGGATAGTATTTATTTAACAGGAAGAGAATTATTTGATTCCATAAACCGCACTAAATATTTTGAAACAGCGGTTTTACACAATAACGAGGTGGTTATACGTCTACAGCCCTGGGCGATGTGAGATTGTTACCACTCGCACGTTTACTTTCAACAAGCGATAGAGCACAATTTATATGTTTATCTAGTGTTCTTTGCTACTCAGGGCAACTACTTCCTTACTGAAACAACTGGAATCCAACGTTTTTAAGAAGTTAGCTTTCAAAAAGTTATATTACAGGATTCAAAAATTTTTATTTACGAATTAAGTCTTTCTTAACCAACAGTACCTAAGTATTACTAATCATATATAATTACTTAAACTGTGGAATTTCTTGGGACACCTGCACTGGTCATCATAAATAAACTTTGTTTAGATCTGTCAGATCTTTGAGTAATTCCATTTCGTGATACTGTATTTGTTTTTGTAAACATGTCAAAATATTTTCGTTCAGTTCAGGCATATTTAAAAGAATGTTCTATAATAAGATTCTATAGAAAGGTTTGTTTCTTGAGATTTCTATCTTTTGGTATCGAACATTTTTTAGAGCGAATCACGTTACTAAGCACTTTAAAAATCTTACCTTGATAAAATATAATGTAATATAAGTAAAATATTAATCCCCGTAAAAGCACCTAGTCCTTGTTTGTGTGGGTCCGAGTATATACAGTTGTGCTAACAACCATCAGAAAGTCCTGAAAAGTAAGCAGTAGAGTTGTCTTCAAACGATGAATGAAAGTTTATTTTCGTAGGGTTAAGGTGGAGTATGAAGGGTTTTACTAAAAACTACACCTTTTTTCCAATCCAAACCCATGAGATGTGAGCTGTAGGGATGGTTGTTCCTCAACGAAACTTATAAAAACTTCCGAGTCTATTTATAATTGTTGAGTCTTGAGGTTCCAGGACAGACGCACCAATACGGGACATTGCGGGTGATAGGAATTTCTTATAATCACATTCATGATGAAATATATAGGATATATTGGCGTCTAGATAAAAATTCCCGATCTACATTGACAAGAAGTAACAAGTAAACTTCTATTTATATCACAGTGTCGAGTAAAAAATAATAAATGTAATGCGGGCGAAGGCGTGGGTGTTTAATAATTAGAATAAGCCACTTTCTCAACTGGAAGTGGAAACATATTTACTCTTTTTCTGTGAGTGTTTTACTCAGAAATACAGTATCCCAAATGTGTTATTCATACTATATAGAGCGTTGATTCCAGAAAATGTACAGTTTCTCTAGGACTACATTATTAATGATAAATATTTGTAGGGTTAAAAGAATAAAACATGCTTCATTATCTGTTACAGTAACATATAACGTTACCACAATGGGGTAAAACACTAGTTTTCTTTTAAGTTAAAAAAAACACACCATTTTCTAATTTGTTAGAGTAAATAGATACGTAAATATATGTGGTGTATTGTTACATAGATATAATTTTAAACATATTTCTACTACTAAAAAAACTCTTGCAGATATTTAAACATCAAATGAACATAGTTTTATCACTATAATTTAAAGCTCCTTCTGTATTGTGTTTGGTTAAGTACATGACATATTTCCATTATAAACACACATGTTTAATGCGTAAAATCCATATATTATCGGGACATTTGAAAACTGAACAAAGAGAAATTTGTATGCGAAACTTAAAACTTCGAATATATTTTGGTCTGGAATGCGTTTTGTATAGCTCACAACACTCCGATATGAAAACAAATTCCGAGCGTGGTATTGCATACATTTAAAAAGAATCACCAACTCAAAACTAAGTAAACTTTAGACTGCTATTTATTATTCTATAAAAATTATAGAACTCTCTAAATGAATTAAATTTTCACATCGATAATCCGTATCCACTAATAAACGTTGCTTTGTTTTCCCACAAACCTGTTTTCCGAGACCCTTTCACCCTCGCCTCATAAAGACACTCTATTTCTGTAGATCAAATCCAGTGCTGAAGTCAAATATGTAAATATTTGCAGCTAAAATGTTGACTACTCTTCATTTGATATGTTTTAGTATTAAAAATTGCAAAATATTGGTAGTGCTTAGTTAAGATCCTTATTAAGGATTTTGAATCAAACTAGACAAAATAACTTAGTTTTTTCATCCTATGAATTAAAAGAGGATCACTGCGCCCTATCTGTTTCCATGTTAACATATATTCCTTTTTCTCACGACCTACATAAGATACCTTGCTACTGTTTGTTTTGTATGAAAGTACAACATTTCTGCTTCATACTGAAACAAACGTTTTTTGTAACATTTGTACAATTTTTAATATTTTTCTGAATTTTATAAAACATTATTTACAAACACGTATTCTAGAATGAACTTTTAATTTTTTTTTTATATTTAGTTTAATTTTTATCATTATTTTATTTGTTCCATATGAGAAGATAGATGTATACACTAGCATTAAAAATTTCAGGATGATATCTTAAAGGAGTTCGGAGGAAAGGAACATGACATTCGAAAAATACAAGTTTTCGGAAAATGTGAAAAAAGAAAGACACTATAAGCGTATAACAAAACAGGTTTTATTAGCCTACCTAAGACATGGAACTTCAATATAATCCTGATCCATATGAAGGCTCTTCTCCCTCTTTTTCCTCAAATTTGTTTTCGAGTCTTCTTTTTAGCAAGTTTTTATGCTGTCTATCTTTTTTTCGAGCTCATCTTCGGCCTTCTCTGCTGCTTTGATTCTTCGTTGGTCGACTCTTTGACATCCATATACTAAGTGTTTTCCAGGTTTGAATCCACATTCCTCCAATAATTTGCAAAGAATCACTGCACCATCATTAAAACAAGACACTGCCAAATATACACCTAAGCTAAGAGTGTTTAGCCTAACAAATGTTCCTTTAGGAACAAAACTCCAAATGACATTGTTGAGCGACTCATTACTGTTCCGTGTTTTGCCTCCCAAACATTTTTGCAGCAATCTGGTATCAGAAAAATCTCTGAAAATTGGTTTTATGAAAGTCATTATACGAGCTGGCAAGTAGAAATGTTTTGTGTGATCATATGTTTCATTTTCTTTTATAGCTTTCCGATACTTGCACCAAGTGTCAACGCTGTCCGGACATAGCCCATGCTGAGGATTGATGTTAGATGATGATATGTGAAAAAATTCAGCCCAGATTGCTTTTTTCATATCTTGAACATTTTCATAGTTTCGCCTAATAGCTAAACCATAATACTTTTGAATCTGAAGGATGTCAACCCACCTCTGCCACCAAGCGATGTACCATCAGGAAGTTTCTTATTTGTCGATTTCAAATAACGAAGTCTGGTCCCCATTCTCTTCTGCACATGTCCAATGCACTCTCTTTTCTATTTTAATATCATCATACGGCATTTAATATCACCATAACAGATGACTTTCTACTAGAAAGAAACCAACACATTATAACACTTCGACCGGGGGACCGATTTTTAGGCATAAAATCTTGAAAACATATTCCATAGTATTCAAAATAATTTGCATTTGCTAAAATGTAATGCCCATGTGTTATACGTATATCATTTTAAAGAGGAGATTTCAGACTACAAGATGCAAGGAAAAAAATAAAATGTAAAAAAAAATTTTTCGTGCAGTGCTCCTCTTGTTTTAGTGCAATCTGTATCTTAATATATTTTAAAGTATTAGTTCATTTCATAAATTTTAAAACCAGTCTTTTCAAATTAATTAATAATATTGTGACATTTTGGAAAATTACTAGACATTTTATTAATGTTATGTGTGGTTTTTCAACTTTAGGGTAAAATGTCAGTATGAAATAGGTGTTTGGAAAAAATTTGACCATTTTAGCAATATACAACATTTTTATGTAAAAACTCTGTATTATTATATAAACATTTTTAATTTTATTATATCGACTTTATCCGTCTTCCTTTACTGTGCGGCGTTTGAGAGCGGGTCACTGCGTCTGTCTTTAAAATTCAAATCCTAAAATATATAATTAAAATATCTTAAAACAAATTGCAAAATGTAATCAATTCAAACACATGATGATGAACTCCTCGTCAGACTTGACAACAAAACATATACCTAAAATCCAGCACCACAATATTAAAAGACGCATATACTTAAAAATAACGTCACACCACAAGAATATCGCTGAAACACAAAATGAATTGAACACTTAAGGCAAATTATGACTGAGCAGTAAAAGTTCTTACCATTTAATTACGGTTGTTATCGCATTGTGTTTTTAAATTGTTTAATATTTGAATGTAGTCACTATATCTTTTACGATACGATTTACAACCTCTAAATGAGAAGAACAGATATAATTTCTCAAAATGTCATGTTTTTGTTGTTGTACACATAACAATATTAACTGTCCGTTATCCTCTCAAACTTTTAAAATTGTTGTGTTGAACCAGTGTCCTCATATGCTAATTCGAAATTTGTAATGCTTACAAAATGATCTAAATGTGTGGGTAGTTTTGTGTTTAATGGATGCAATAATGTTAAGCGGTATTTACCAAACTATGTAAAGTTACTGAAAACAAGCAGATGCTCGAGTAAGCATTACAGATGAATGTAATTTGTATTAGCATAAAAAACATATTTTTACCAATTAGTTTACACCAGCAATATTTTAAAGCGTGTAATGGCTATTTGAATAAAAATATGTTAAAAATGTATTATAAACTTACTATTCAGTTGGAATTAACTATCTTTCAATAAATATAGAATTAAAAAAAAAATTAAAAAGAAAAGGAATACCTAATAAAAGTTGAAAGTACTGGAATAAATCAGTGTTTCATCAATATTATCAATGCATAAATACGTTATTATAATTCGATTGTAATGAACATGTAGATCAAGTAATGTAATATCACATGGTTTTTGTCATCGATCAGAATGGTTTTTATAAATTCTTTATTGTTCACTAAAACATTTATAAGAGGAAGAAGATTTAAAATGATTTAAAAAGAAATCATTAGAATATCGAATGAAACTGTACACTGGAGGGTAATCGACTGAGTTGTCCCTTCAAGTTCCTAATGACTACAAAACCCCGCCTGGGGTCTAATCGTTCATTTAACAACCATTTCTGCTGAAAACGAGCTCTTGAGTCCAGCATTAAGTGGAGAATTAGTTAGTATTACTTTCCTGTGCATAGAATATAGATGTAGTATGGAGCACGCCTGAACCTTAATACACTAATGAAAGTGAATACTATATATTGTGTCATATTGTAGCAGGTTTGGATGGATGCAATAATATTAAGTGGTATTACCAAAATACTTAAAGTTACTGAAACACAGATTCGCGAGTAAATATTATTTTTTAAATTAACAAATGATGCTTTTGTATTCATTAGCAAGGGCACAGGAGACTAATAGAATTATGCAGCTTTTCATTACCTATCTGAATGTAGTGACATATATCCGTATTGTGACAGATTTTCAAGATAAATTTAAGTAAATACTATTAAATACCACATTAATGTAACAAACAAGCCTTTTTACTATCAGGTATAGTTTATACACATATGATATACTTAATTGTAAGAATTGTAATCTTAGGATTGCAATGTCCTTTTGGAAAAATGTTTCAATAGATCGTTTAATCTCTGTGTATATATACAATTATTTACACAGTGATTTTGAATATTATTGCTTTTCTAAGGTCGTCAGATCCTTAAAAACATACATTAGCGGGATGACGAACTTGGTGATTCATCCTATGTTGTGCGAAAGGAAACATTATTTCACAAACAATGTGAAAACTATGTTATTAAATTACATAGGGATGTAGGTTCTAATTTTAAAATATGACTACTTTCCAGTCCTGTTGCCGTCGTGTCAGCATCATGATGGTGGTTTCAATCGCTTGGTTGGATATTTCTTTGTCTCTATTGTTTTATTCATATTGTGTAATTATTCTACTGTTAAATATTGGCGATGAAGATGCAACTAAATCGAAAGGAAATTTCCTTGAGATAATACATATGCTAGCAAGATATGACCAGGTCCCTGCAGATTTAATTAAGTTACCAAAACGTAGATTCAAAATGAGCTGATCAACCTGATTTCCAAAGAGATAAAAAAAAGAAATCAAGGAAGAAATGAAAAAAGCCCCTATGTGTCTATTATCTTTGATACAACTCAAGATATAGCGAAAACCGACCAGCTGAGTACAGTGTTTCGTTATATAAAGATAAAAACTGACGAAGGCGACAGGCCAGTACAACTAGTCATAGAAGAAGCGTCCGGGGGATTTTTGGAAGTGGAAAGCCAGAAATCAGAATACTTATCAAATGTTGTTTTTAATATCATAGAAAAGTATTCAGATATATCTAAAGTTCGAGGGCAAGGCTACGATGGAGCCGCTAATATGAGTGGTATATATTCAGGCCTTCAAGCAAGAATAAAACAACAAAATCCTGCAGCTAAGTATATTCACTGTTGTGCTCATGCCCTTAACTTGGTAATCAACGATTCAGTATCAAACATTCCTGAAATCAGAACCTTTTTTGATAATGTTCAACAAAGTCTTTATGTATTTTTTAAAACTATATCAAGATGGGCACTGTTGACTAAGTCGGCTATGTTACAAAAAACCTTAAATAAAGTGCGTCCAACAAGGTGGACTTTAAGAAATCAAGCCGTCGACGCTCTTCGATGTGGTTATTTTGACATAATGAAAGTACTGACTTTCCTAACGTTAGAAGGTAAAGACCAAGAAGAAGTAAACCAAGCTAAATCACTTTTGAAATATTTTGAGCAGTTTCCTACAGTAATATTGATAGTTATTGAAAGTGTGTTGCTTGAAACTATGGACATCATTTCTAAAAAAACTTCAAAGTACCGAAGAAGACTTGGAACACGCAACAAAAATGCTCTTAAATCTCAAAACAAAAATTAACAAACTTAGGAATGAGTGGCAAACCGTTAAAGCAGATGCAACTAAGCTTTGTTTGCAATGGAAAGTTTTACCACATTTCATTGACTCAAGAACAAAAAAGATGACAAGAATGTTTGATGAAGTGCAAGTTGATGACCCTATTAAAGACAATGAGAAACGTTTCCGGGTTGAGGTGTTCAACCGTAGCCTTGACATAATCACAACACAGCTGACAGAGCGTTTTGAGGCTGTTACTCACATTACTAGTAGTTTCCAATGTCTGAAGCCTTCTTTTTTAGTTGGAGCAAGTGATGAAGAAATCTTAGAATCAAGCAAAATTGTGATATTAAACTACCAAGATGACGTCTCCCTTAACTTAGGTCCACAGCTTGTAAGGCTAAAAAACTTGTTTTTTAAGTCACGTGGAAAAACTCAAAAGTATAAGGGATCTTGCAGATACTATAATAGTGCGTGCTCAAATTGGTTCCAGCTTTCCAGATGTTGTGAATGCTTGTTTGATTTTTTTGACACTACTTGTTACAACTGCAAGTGCAGAGACATCATTTTCAAAACTTAAACTGATAAAGAACTATCTTCGCAGCACCATGTCCCAAGAACGTCTGAGTGCCTCAGCAACCATATCTATAGAGCGCAGCAGAGCCAGGCACATCAACTTGGACGACACAATAACACAGTTTTGCTAGCATGAAGTCACGAAAGAAGATTAGTTAAGATAGTAATATGCGAGTTGGTTTTGTAACTACTTAACTACTATGTTCACGTTTTAGATAATGTACTCAAATTTAAACTAGGGTTTTCAATACATATTTATTAAGTATATTGAAATTTGTACTTTCATTCCAAACCCTATGGAGTTGAATTGAGATTTAAATACATATTGCTATACACGTAAACTAGGTCTCTTACAAGGAACAAAACTTTATAAAGAATAGTAGACTGTAAGTTATTATAAAAAATGATGTTTGGTCAAAGACGCCTTACATTGCTGATGAAATGATGGGCAAGAAACGTTTGTTACGGTAGTGAGGTGAAACTGTCGGGCACTGATTGATCATGTAGGTAAAAAAGTCGGGGAAGGGGCGCTAGGGACCGAGTCGCTCCATGGCGCCAAAATCCTCACTACGCGACTGTATATATATATATATATATATATATATATATATATATATATATATATATATATACTACAACTGAACTGCCCTTTAACATTCTAACCTCAAAAGTATACTATAACTTTTATTATTATTCTTGTCTACATATTATATTGAAGCAAAGCTATTATATAAATGCACAAAATGACTTTGTATTTATAAATATTCAACATGATTTGGATACATAAATCACTATAATTGAGTATAATATACGGGTCATTCTAAAAATAAAGTTTTTGTGATGATTCTGTATGCAAATTTTTAGACACAGCTAGAGAAGTAGTACGAAAAAAAATTGTTACTTTTAGATCTTGTCTAATTGAAGAAAACAACTTTATATTACAACACGATGAATTGGTTATAGTAAACAATAATACTATACAATTATATTATTTAAAAATAACGTAAAAGTGTGAGGTTTGTAAAATACCTTAATTTAAAGTGTCCATGTAAGTTCCTTTAGTCTTTTGGCCACGTGGCATAACATTAAACCTTCAAATACTGATGCTATTATGTTTGTAATATCTACTTTAAAAAAAGTTGCAATGTGGTTCACAGGAGTTTCACACGTTATATTATTATAATGAGTATTTACTCAACGTTGGTGTGCAACAGTTTTACTATAACAGTGGTTTAGGCTGTTTTTTATTACTTTACAATAGATCCTGACAAGTTAGCTTATACATATAAAATTGATACCACTTTTATTCAGCAAAGCAGACTAAAAATATCCTTTGAATAAGTTTGGTTTGAAATTCGCTGCAAATCAGCTGATATTTTCTTGTATATGTTGTATGTACTAGTACCGTTAGACCCTCATCTAATTGTTATAACCGTTACCAACGAGATGTAGAGATTACACGTCGTAAATGCCAGTTAAGTAGTCGGTCGTCGGCTTGATGGTTAACAATTAACACTAATTTAACTTTTATTTACATGTACGTACCAAATGTACTGATGAAGCGGCTACGGTTAATTTTAAGTCTGATAGCCACAAAAATGATTGGATAAAACGTTTTACCTTTTCTCAACTTTCCCATTTCAACCACCACCTTTCACTATGGTATAAATGATGCTGCTAAAATAGTATATTCATCATTGTATTAAGTAAGTTTAAATGTAATACGAGAGAGGACTACTGTTATTCATACAAACGTTTAGTTTAGTTCAAAAGGTAAGAATGTAATTATGATAGTAATATTGATTTATTAATATTTTTGTACTTGGGGAAAATGATAAAATATATTTGGTGAAAGCTATACATGACCCTCTCATTGTCTAGTGTAGGAGAAGCTGTTAGTGTGATTATTAACTCATTTAATATATAAAATAAGTTTTGTTTTAATCTTAAGAAATTGTTAGGTTAGAACTTGGAAGACTTTTATAACAAAACTATGTAAACTTAAAACTACTCGATGAATATTTCATCAAGAATTGTGTAAGCTATAAATGTGTGAAAAGGCTTAAAATGTGTAATTTTCTCATACGAGTAACATAGAAAAATGTTATATTTTAAAGAAACAAAATAAATCTTAACAACTCCTGATCCATTGGTAATTTACTAAATTCATCAAAGTCAATGCTCTGGAATGAAGTTTTTGTGACAATTAGAAAAAATGACGTTACACAAGGGCTTTTACAGTGTTTTTCGTGTTTACACATATGTGTATATCGGTGTAAGATTAATGAACAAAAAGTACTTACTCCGTAGGGACTCCAGCAGAAATCTTCCACTTGCCGGATGAGCTTGCTACCTCTTAACCATGTAGCTGTTATCTTAGATCATAATTTATTTTTGTTTTTGGTTCTATTTCTTCACATATACTTCTTATTAATCGATATTTCTGGAACTAATATAATGCTAAATTCTGCTGTTTCCAAATGTTAAAACTTTATATGTTGGCTGATTATCCTTCAACAAAAGGACAAATGAAGGGTACGTTTTCTCCACTGAAGAGTAAATCAGATATTGGAAAGACAAATCCAATCAAAGAATTGGAATGACAAGGGTTGGTTTTGTTCAACACAAAGTCCCGGAGCAATCACTTCAGTCCGGACAAGATTAAACAAGATAGATTTATTCGCCCAGCGTGTACTCGCACTTCACTATTAGCTCCAGTCCAAATGATCGAAACATTAAATATTCGTGTGGGTCTGAACTTAAACATGACTTTGACAACCACAGCCCACAAGCAAAGATTAGTTCTTTGACTTTGAACATTTCAAACTTTTTGAATGTTCAGTTCGTTTAAACTACTCAACTACTCGTCTAACTACCAATGATGTCCTCATTCCACTTAATTATAAGGTACGCCAGAATAGTAGAAATTAAGTTGTATTTATGAAA
This sequence comes from Homalodisca vitripennis, assembly GCF_021130785.1. Lineage (NCBI taxonomy): Eukaryota > Metazoa > Arthropoda > Insecta > Hemiptera > Cicadellidae > Homalodisca > Homalodisca vitripennis. The sequence continues at coordinate 11,777 of NW_025782140.1, forward strand.
CAATTAAAGTTAAACGTTTATAGGGTTCCCAATTATGTTTGAACTGTAAGAGATTCACATAAAAGAATTTACCAACTAAACTAAATCGAACCAAAAAAATACATACACACACAATGACAGTAGGGTCAACGACCAAAACTTAGGACCAGAGACGGCTTGCCTTTAACTCTTCCTCCTCCTGACTATTACCTTGTCCTGTTGTTTCATATGTCACACCGTGGTGCCTAGGGTGCTGACATTGATTTTCTTGTTAGTATCCCAATTTTGCTTGTGCTGGTGTGACGTGTGATTGTGCTACCGAATTCTCGTACTTGTGACTTGTGCTCAGGACGGAGTAACAACGCCTGTATTGGTCTCTAAGCAGCATTAGTGTATGTTTCAACCCTTTTACCTTATGTTCTTATAATAACCCCCAACCTGAAGAAGGGGATGGATTCTAATCCTCGGAAAGTTTTATTGTACATATTGTAACATATAACGGTGGTACTGTCAAAAATTAATTCTGTTATCCTATAAAACCTTTCATTGTTCATAAAAAACGTTAAGTAAAAAGATAGTACGTGTTGCCTTTGGTACATAGTGTATTTTCAGAGCGGGTAACATTAAATTTACCATTACTGTACCTAGAGGAATATTGACATGTTATATACCCTTGGCTTTCCATTTAAAATATGGTGAAAGGAAAAACCCCAGCTCGTTAATATTAAAATGCGTGGTAAGAAAACGGTTAAACTATTTTTGACTAAAAGACTTTTGAAAAATACCGGGAATTTTTCATTATCTGCCCTGATTAGATTGAAGATTTTTGCGAATAATATTTTATTACTTGGATTTTAGTTTGAGATAAAACCAATATGAAAACATCGTTATCAAATACAATTTATATAATCTCTGTTAGTAACAGAGATACTAATGAGCTAGAGAAACTAATGAATCTTTAGTTTTACTACATGATACCTATTTTTAATCTACCAAAGCATTCGAACACGCATGCAATTGTAGAGATAAAAAGAATGTATTGTTTCGATATTTTGTTAAATGTATTTTGTTCAAGTTAAATACATTCTTATTATTTACTCGATGAACTGGTGTAAATCTGTGCACCAAATATTCCGTAATTTCAAGTAAAAAATAATAATTTAAAACAATTCATACATTTACAAAGGAAATAATATTGTATTTTATTTCATAATATCTTTGTAGCGTCTAATACAAGTTAAAGCCATTTTTCGCATATAAGAATGTGAACAATATACTACTTCACTTTTGTAAGGATAGAAAATAAAGAATGCGTCGGAACAAAACAGACAGTAGATTATTACTGGACTAAATTAACCATACGGTCAGATCTAAGTTCAGCCAAACTCATAGATTTATAAAGTGTAACACCACTTTGATGTACACATTACTAAGAGTGTGATTCATAAATCTCTGTTGAGTTAGAACAGTGGGATTAAAATTGAAACTTACGGGTAAAATGTTATAATTTACTGCATTTAATCTGTTCGTTATATATCTGTACAAAACATAAATTATTATTTTAAAAACAATTATTCAGCCTTCTAAATTAGCGTGTTATACGAACCCTATTTTGGGATTTACATATCGCAAGATATTGCTACTGTAAGTCTTACATGTATTAGAAATTTTGGTATACTCAGCTAAAACATTTGGAAATTCAAAACACTCTAACAAGATGGAATATGGTGATAAGTGAATGTATGAAACATTATCGCAGCTTTTGTGTAAACATTTGTACAACGGTATAGCTTGTCTTCATTTATGGATTAAGCTGTAAGTAACAGGTAGTAACTGAAACAACGTAATGTTTGTATATATGACAATTATAAAAATTGAGTACCCAAAATAGTTTTTTCAATTGTGTATAAAGCCAAAATATATGGACTCTCCATAACCGCCCAGTACAACTTCCAAAGGTAATCAGCTCTGCCCTAGACATGGTCGTTGATTGTATTGAAATAGCAATAATATAAGGCCTGCAATTAGTAATTTAGCTTCTTCGCAGTTTTTGTACAAGGGATATTTTACTATCAGGAGGAAAAACACAGAGAGTGTTGTAGATTTGATAACTATGAGTTGATATACTACATATACTGTTATTTAAAAATCGAATGGTGTTTGTGTGTATTTCTCAATCACATAAAGACGACTAGATAAATTGTACTTAAATTTTACATGGACATTTTTAGGGTTCCAGGTTGACATATTGCTATTTGAAAAACACCTCCGGGTTATACTTGACTGATATTTACTATTGCGAAAATTCACTCATTAAAACGCATTACAGCAAAGTAATGTTATTAATTGAAAGAGCCTGTTTAATGTAATCAACTTTCTTTTGTAAACATTGTTTTATAACAGCACAACCATATATTTAATTAATTAAACTACATATTATAATGAATTTATGGACATTTATCGTTTTGAAAGCAACCCATTATATGTGTTGTGAACACTGATATAACATGTACCTAAAATATACTTACTTTTTTCTAAATTTCATAGTGTCCCCCATTATAGTATATCACGTCAGATGAAAAGCTAAGGATTTAAATATTTTTTTTATAAAAATAGTATCTGTAATTTTTATTTGTGAGAAATAGTTTCTTTCTTTCTTTTTTTTCTTTATCCACCCTGGTCTAAAATATTTAAATTATAATTGAAGTCTCTGGAGCTATTTAATAAATTATCATGGAACATTCCATGTTGTTTCTTGTGTACTAATCTCTATCTTCAAGATTCAAAAATAACATGATATAATTTTAAACATAAAATGGATCAGAATATGTAAATATCTTCCAGATACAATCACTTATCTGTGGAGTCTTCTGAATGTCATTTAAAAGTAATATGCCCATGGTGTCCCTGCTTTTCAACACGAAGTCGCATACGAAGCTACGGGAAACTGATAGTTATTTTACAATATTGTGGTATTTAATACTAAGTAATCAAATTATATGCAACTTAGTGAAAATATCCCAAGATAAATTACCAGGGTACGGGTGTGACGGAAGACAATATACATATATTCCACGATAGATGCCAAGAGTGGTGATGACTTGAAATACGCGATGGAACCAGACTTCAACTGTAACTTATTCAAGTGATCATCAATATTATTTGACGACAGTCTTTTAAAATGGACATCAACCAAATTAACCTAAATAGATTTGTGGATGTTTCCAACCTTCAAGTAAGAAAATTCAAAATGTGTTGTCATAAGATTTTGACATAAAAATATGTGAATGCATTAAATTATAACTTTATCGAAGTTTATTTCTTGCTATGATGCTTCAAACTCTATGTTTAGCAAGGGTAAACATAGGCTACCCCTAAGTAGCCCCTGTGTGGCTTCTATGTTTCAGGGCTTTCTTTTCCGGAATGTTTCCACAATTATAAACATTTTCTGTACATTCGACATGTGTGATGTGACTAAAAAAATGTTATATGTAGCTTGTGCTTCCCTTTAGTAAATACATTATTCACATTAACAGTAGTTTAGGTACTAATAGGTCGGAGGGCGCGTTTTTTCCTCAGTGTCAGGTAGCTCGATAGAGCAGCCCTAAAGAGGTTGTAAACTTCCTCTAAGTTTAAACGTGAGCACGAGGATGATAGGAAACAAGTGCCATAAATGGAAATTGAAATAAACATTACAACAAATATTTCCTTGTCTACTAGAAGTAACTATTGGGTAGCAGTATTGCGATGCAATGTACACTTCTAATGATTACGTGCAATTTCTGATAACGCTTATCATATAACGCCAAGTAAAAACCAACATCGTAGTATACACAGCTTACTCATAACTAACGTACTTATTTATAAAGTACAATTTAAAACATATCTTACAATCTATAGTATATATAGAATTTATAATAAACAAAGAATAAATATTATATTATTTCTGTATATTTAAAACATATGTACATAATGAATGGTTAAAATTCTTGCAGCCCCAAAACTCTCTTGAATTGCATAGTATATTTTGCGTAATTGTAGAAAAATTCGGACTCCTTTCAAGTACAAAAGCCAAAATTTGCACGACGTGAGACAAAAATCCAAACACTGAGTTGCTGACTAAATAATTAGTATATTTTGATACCTCAGTATTAATTTACAGTTCATGAGCAAGAGATAAAATAACTTTGATAATAGAGGGTTACAGTATTATTTCAACTGTTAAACATGGTAAGAATCTAAAATTTACCCTAAAGCCTTATCATTCATGATCTGAAAATAAAAAATTAATCATAATCCACAATTTTTAATTTTTTTACCTAAAATATCCAACCATAACGTGAATACCTATTCAAAAAGTGTGGAATTAAGTAGTTAAAGATATTCTAATAAAATGTAATGAAATAAACAAAATTGAGTTCTTCTTGTGACACATTTATATACCATTAAACCTTGTCAATTATCCTACCAATCCGTACTAATGTAATTAATTTAGAGATCTTATTCACTCATTCAGCATATGTAAGGGTCGCAAATCTCATGAAATTGGTTCACCAATTCGGTTAATCTATTAAACTTGTAAATTTGTTGTATTCACTGTAGGTGTTGACTACGACTTGTAACCTTACATTGTTGGTCATGTCAGCAGGCTAAATAGTCTGAGGGTAGGCTATTTAAAAACCTTTTGCCAGAATCTATCAACTTACAGCCTTGTTTGTACCTTGTTTGTAACTATTGTGTGGTACTATTGGTATATGATATATTTTTTGGAAAGCAGTTGGAAACAATTATTATTGCAATGTTATGTTACTCATAAAGAATACAAACAATAAGTATTGACACCAAAATAATTATAATAGTAACTATGATACCAATAATTGTTATAGTAATTTATAAATCCCAATATCTAACACAAAAGTTTAGCAAATAATAACCACATTTCAGTGTTTGGTAAAACACTCCTCTTTCTTTATATAATCTGAACAAGTGACGGTTGTAGCCTTGAATTAAAACGTATTTATCTCCCGTCTGGTGTGGATGTTTGGCTAAAAGCTGATCTGATAGGCCGTCTGCCCGTCGCGACGTCTGCTCGAGCGCCAATATTTAGGCAAGTGTTGCTGAATTACTTGGCACTCATCTACAAAACCTTATATTTATGTATGAAGATCATATAATGACAATATCTGCAGTTTATTATCGTCGTAAAAATTTTGTTTCAATGTCTACCCCATAGGTCCCACAGTACTTGCACATTTTGCTTTTTTTTTTCGAAAGCGAGAACCCTCATTAACAGCGTTTGTGAAAGAAGTGTCATATAACGTAACTTAAAATACCATATTTTTAGAGACTATTAATTTTGCAATGGTAGGGAATTAGTATATAAAATGTTGGATATTTTTATATTCAGAGCCGAATAAAATAATTTATGTAAATTGACTAAAAGAAATTACTCCTTCCTCGCTGCTCATCGACACTGGGTTTAAGATTTGTGACAAAAACAGTGTTAAATGTTTTAACCTTTGTTATTTTAAATAAGATATATTATTATTGTATCACGTAATTTAAAAAGCAGTTTAAAACCTCTTTAATTATGCCTCACTGACATAAATATTTTTATGTCAACCCTCTTGAAATTACACTTTATTTAGATTTAGCCATGAAAACTTATCTAAGCAACCCATTTACTCAAGGGAACGTTTTGAAAGTTCTAGTTATTGTTGTTTATATAATTGTGTATTTCTAAAAGAAATTAATTCATGTTCATATAAAATACTTAATTATTTTATAAGAAATAACAATCCGTTTTATTGTTAAATTTTATTACTATCATATTAAATACTAAAAGGTTCTATAAATGTTTATTAACATTTATATATATATATATATATATATATATATATATATATATATATAATTAAATAAAACCGATGCATATATATATGCATTGGTCTTAATTAAGTTTACTACATTGTGCTAATGGGTACAATTAACTACGGAACCCATTAATGAAGAAAGTTTAAATAGCAGTATAAATTCATCAAATCAATCCTGTGTTTGCTATTAAGCCAGATTACAAAAAACAAATGCTGTAAACTCTATAAATGGCGTCTAAATCAGCTAGAAATCTCTGCGCCAGTTTTCTGCAAAGTTTTCCTCTTGTGTTATGTGCTCAAACAGTAATAATAAAGTTTCAGACAAGGTAGCAGCTTTGTAGGGTATAAATCTTCAACGACCACAAAGTGGTTTAAAGCCTCTAAATATTTTCACATCTCCGCTGTTTTGTAACATTTTTAAATACAACAAGAATCAAACAAATAAATGTGTAGTAATCATGTAGTAAATTTTAATTCAAATTTAGTATTATTAGCCTTGAATTCTCAGTCCTCTGAGATGAAGCAAGCGTCTTATCGATATGATATTATCTTAGTAGACCAGGCGGAAAGAGGGGAGGCCAGACCTTGCCCGCTAGAGCCTGTGTGACTAGACAACGAAGAGGAATATCTTCGGAGCCTCTTATAGTCTTGATAATAGGTCCCCTGTAGCCGACCGCCTAGAGTGGGCCACTGTTTAGTCATCTAGAGATAATAAAGTGCACCATTAGTACGTATAAACAAAGATATGCGGATTCGTAAATCTTTGGAAAACAACACATTTGTTGTGGAAATAAAATTGATACTCACTACCTTTAAACAACACATTTGTTGTGGAAATAAAATTGATACTCACTACCTTTACTACGACCTCCTTTACCCCAAGGTTTAAAATAAACAGAGTGATAACTATGTATGGTTTCCTGTGATATCGTTTTCCTTATATATTCATGCATTGCACTTCTGAAACTGTTATGAAAAACACTGAGTTCCGTGTTTTATGAAATTTGGTTACAACCAAGCCACATCATAAACGTTAAAAATAGTAGTGTGATCTAATTACGTGATTGTTAGTGTCGTGATTCAGGCACTTTGATCTGTGCCAGTAGTTCTTTGACGATGGTTGTTTAAAACTCTGTGATATTAAAGTTTTCGGTGTTAAATATAGCGGAAAACGTCAGATTCAAGTATAACTATGGCAAAAAGAAGCCAATATTTTTCACGCAATGTGTCGGAGCTGACCGCTGCTATTTGTTGGAATTGTCGTAGATTACGTTGTTAAACGTTGATGAAATTCACCATTCTATAATAATTTAGCTATTCAGAGCCCATTTAGCGTAATGCAATGTTTATTCATGTAAAATTGTTTCTGTTCTGTATGGTCACTTTGGGCATAATTAGATAAGCATTAGTGAAGCTTATGACTCATAGGGCTGGAAAATTGTATTTCTGCTTGTCTGTGTATCTTTCTATACGATAGTTAAAGAATACATTAAGACTTGAAATTTTTTATTACAGTTCATTTCGATATGATGCACACTGATTGGCATAGTGTATGTCACTCCATGGACATTGACTGACTGCTCACGAACATTTTTATATTGTCTTATATAAATAAGTATAAAATAAGTATAAAATATAAAATAAGTATGTGGCGTTTGCCACTTTATTTTTGTTGGCCGTTGGACGAGCCGGCAGTAGCCGGCAGCAGTTTCCCTATAGCTGGTCGAGTCGTCTGTTTTTCCAGATGGTTAACCTCGTCTTCTAAATGTTTCTGTGGAATTCTGCCTGTTTTGATTGGTTCTAGTGTTCAGGTGTCTAGATATCTGGAATTAGGTTTCTTGCTCTCTTCTCTTCAGGCTTCCGTATGGCGAGGACGTCTTCGAGTTTTAGTGGTCGGAGTTTTATAGTCAAAGCTGGCTGCCCGCTCCCTCGACGAACCGGCACGGTGTTTTGGTGTTAATATCGTGCCCCCACGTTACCTTCCAATCAACGTTTCACGACCTCATTTAATTAATTAGGGCCCAGTCGTTCCAAATTCAGTGTACAAATTGTCGCAAATTGGTAGCAGAGCAAATTGAAATGGAAGGCTAGGCATAGCCGGTGGGAGTGGAAGAATTCAACACAACTATGAGAGCTAAGTCCAAGATGTTAAGTTTTTTTAAGGGGTAAACGTTTTCCAAATTTTTAGTTTTCTAAATTTTCCTTACTGTTTTTTTTACTCAAATGTAGATACTTTTTTCGAAGTAGGTTGTTTCTAATGTGCAGGTCTGAGCCAAGCAGTTCTTGCAACCAACTGCTACCTAAGCCTAGTTCTATAATAATTCAAAATGTTGAGTTGCAGTATTTCATAAACTTTAGTAACTTGTTTTCACTAAATATTTAGGCATAGGTAAATGGTTGATGTTTTTTCAAGGTTAAAATTTACTTTAAACCAAATTAATTACAACGAGAAAATAGCAGAATAAATAAATGTGTTAACAAACCCATTGTAATTATTAGAAATTCTAGCATGTAGCATATTAAAAAATGATTAATTATCCAAAAATATCCAACATCATTATTTGTAAGACTGTGTATAGACTTTCTTAATTAAACACTGATTTAAACTTAAAGTTTTATGCACAAAAATGTATATTTATCGTGTGGTAAGATATTTTGATAGTAATTTATTCTATTGCCTTAAAACTTTGAATAGAACTTCATTTCTACGTGACTCCAAAATTAGTTCTATGGCATTGTAAGTCTAACCATAGAGTTTGTCTGAACGCCGTTTAATCCTGACACTCAATGGGCTGACACAATTTCACGTTTTTTTTTTGCCGTTCTATCTTTTAATAGTGAAATGAGCTATATGCTTGAAACCTTTCTCCAGAGAAGCCAGTTACGCGACACTTGGTGTGGCGTACTCCTGCACTGTATATATGCTATTATGCGGATGTCATATTAAGGTTATCCATGAGAGCCATATAAACTTTCCATAATGTACACACAATATATATATATATATATATATATATATATATATATATATATATATATATTACAACTCCAAGGGTTATGTAGTTAATACACTTTCCCACGTGTGCAAAGCTGGTAACTAAAAGAGGCTATTATCATGCGTAACATCACTTTTGGCCCTAATGTTTACTGTATACCTTAAAGCACGAATTTAATAACGGTTAGTTTATTGTACGTATTTGATCTTATTCTTCATTGTAATTCATTTTGCAAAATTTTTGTAATTAATACATAAAAACCTAAAATTAGGTACGTTCCATATGAATAACAAGTACATAAGTTTTATGCAGTTTGATAACCAAAGAAGTTCTGTAATGTCTCTTTTTAACTCTTAAAACGTTTATGACTTATAGTGCCGTTGGCGTAACCATTCCCCTCACAACTTGGTGAGAGTAATGGGAAAACATTCTCGAATAATTTATGTCCATCTGAATATTAATCTTGACCTCCTTTGTTAAGTATAAAGGAACATATTACTTAACTGTGATACTACAACTAGGAGTACTGAAAATGTAAATTATTATACACTTATATACTATTAATACTACGATACAGCAATTAAAAACTTAATGATATGGGCTTTAATAATATATTAGTATCAAATAATGACTCCTTATTGACGATTTTATTTGAGTGTAAATATTTATAAATCATTACAGTAAAATCCAGTAATCTGTACAATAAACACTTTGGAGGCCATTATAGTTGTTTACTTACGCGAATATTTTAATATGGCAGACAATCTTTGAAGCTAAATGCAATTATAATGGAGAATTTATCATTTAGGAACTATCAATAGCCATAAGAACTCTTTAAAATTACTCTAAAGTATTAAAAAGCATATTTTAAATGTTGATTAAATGATTTAAAAATCATAAACATTTTATATCTTTGATAGTTTAAAACAATATCCGAATTTTATTGATATAATAACAACCAATGCCCAACCCTGAGTTTTTGAAAGGTTTGCTTAGAGGTTAAAAAAAAGACAAGGTCACAGAAATCGGACATATAATAAAAATTTAGCTATCATGACTTACAACTGTCCTGGCGAAGAAACATTCTACTTATATTATGTTCTTCAACCTTCATATCACTGTGTTTTCTTTTTTTTTTTCTAATTTTACTTTTTTTGATGTAATAATAATTTAATTTACTCCTTAAGCCAAAAGTAATTAAAATTTTGCAGGCCTTAGCGTCAAAGTGTAAAGCCAGTTTTTAGCTTAAATCCCGTTTAAATTAAAAATATTTCCATAAAAAAGCCTAAAGATAGATATACAGAACAAAATCACCTTGCAAACATTTTCCATTTGATATTTTCATTGCCTGATGCAGTGAACAAATTTATAAAATATTAGCCAACGTGGGACATCCTATATGGCCATATAAATCTATGCATTTTTGTTTAAAATAATGTTACTTATTACAAACAAGTGTTATAGGTACAGTTCGTTTGGAATTTTGAGATTATGTTCAAAAATTCGAAATAAATGTGTGTAAGTGCGTCATTTCATATCATACTGTAATAACTAAAACTGAAAAACGTCATACGGTTTTTTGCGTGAATCGGTTACAAACTGTTTGAACAACAATAAAATGTGCTATGATAGGATGTTAAACAGGAGTTGATTAGTGAATAAGATAACTTTAAAGAGCCACTGCTCTCAAAGTAATAAGGGTAATCTGGTCAGAGATTTTGGCATGGTGTCTGTCTGAGTATTGTATCATTGACAGTACGCCAAGATGAAGCTGCCAAGTAAAACAGCTGCCAGGAATTGGCCAGAAACTTTTTTACAAAGCGGGATATTAGACAGCAAAACACAACACACAGCCTGCTTTATGTTATTTGACCAAGGTCATCACTGATCATGCTAACTCTTTTACTGTATCAATCCAAAAACTAAAGAAATTGGGATAAAAAGTTGCAGGAGTAAACATTAGTCATATGATCTTCCAATGAAATATAGATAAAATATTCTTGATATTAGCAAGAGCCTTCTCTAACACAACCTGGGGACCAACGGTTAATAGGTGACTTCCGTACCAACACTAATTGTCAGGTAGGCGGGCCGATCGCCCAGCGCGGCGGTCACCCATCCAAAGAGCAGCCACTCTCGGATTTGTTTGATTCTGTTGTCATGCGATAATCACCGTACCCGCTACACTACGCCATTAGCAATATATACTAGTAACTTAAGACTCACACATGTATAGATGTGTAACCGAAAGGTTTCTGGTTGTTTACGTATAATGTAATAAATTATGAACAATTTAAAGTATTTTTATATGTATATATATATATGTATATATATAACTATAATGTTCATTTAAATACTATATATATATATATATTGTATTTAAATGAAATCTAGTCATAAGAGGATCATTACAGCTTTATCTAACAGTAAAAATGTATTAAAATTTTATTTTATTTCATTTTGGTTTTAAAACTTTTCAATTAGTATGGAGACGAGTGACCCAAACTCAATTTTATTATAGCAAAAACAAGTCTGTATTATAACACAATTGACAACCTTTCCTTTGTCTATATTAACGAAAAGAGTTGACCCCGTTGTTAGACCGTGTTGTAATCGTGACTTTGTAAATCTATATTATGTTTCTAGTCATAACAAGTGAAGGGGGCTTTCGAAGTACTGGTCCGAAAATGCATTTACGTAAACTAATAACACTGTTTGTATAAACGGTTCTCAGTATCATTGTGTAATCGAAAACAAACAGTTCCGGCCAAAGCCAGAGTTCACATTGTTGTGTTTATCGGAGGGTTTATCTGCACTGAGAGATCGCCTCTGTACATTAGCCTGCAGTATTCAACGGTAGTTACAGGGGTTGAGGGCTAATCTCATAACCAAACATGGCAGCACCTAAGTGGATAATAAATATTACATGGTGACAGAAATCATGTAGAATACTGGTACCAAGTACAATTTGACAACTTTTTACAAACGTACAGGAAGCGTTATAGCTTCTATTAGGGTTGATGCAAATATGTTACAATATATTCTTTAGTATGTGATTATAGATTAAAATAACAATTATTTTTGTAATCTCGTAAGCAGTGCTAATATATGTTATAAAAATAATAATTGCTAAGATCCCTCAGTTATTTGTGATGATAAAATACCCTATACTGTTGAGGAAAGGTTATCACCAATTCTCTAGCCAATTTTAGCTGTTATACACAACAAATCGTTAGCGAAAACTGTCTTTCGTTAGAACCTAAAGATAACAAGTGTCATTACAGTTCTTATTATACTTTCAGTTTGTTTCGTTGCTTTATCTCACGTTATCATTGCTATTAGAGTTTTAAAACTAACCAAACTGTATGTATATATTTTAAGTTTATTAATTGTATCTGTTGAAGATCAAGATTTAGCTTTAAAATTCACTATTATAAAAAAAAGCAATAACTGGGTTCTACTGTTGCTCAAATATGTGTGAATTTAAATGTTCTAATAGACTAACCTATGTTATACTAACACAAAGGAAATGACTGTTATATTAAAGGATATAAGCAACCTTTTTGTTTAGTAAATTGTTAAATTATATCAATCAAATTATTTAATAAGAAAAACAATTTCAGTGTTATTTTATTGAGTCATATTTATATTGACGAATTTCCTTCATTAGTACTCGCTCGGCTGTTTATTGGAATGTACTTTTCTTAAATATATGATCTGTAAATTTTTCTAAGTTTTTAATATAATAACTAATTTACAGATTATACTGACCTGATATTTGGAAATGTATAGTTTTAACTATAACATGTGTAAGCAGTATAAAACATACAAGCTTGTGTTTGTATATGATAAATTAGGTTAAATGTGGGTTTTCATGCGTCGTGGAAATATTTAAAATAAGTCAAAGATATTCCTTGAATACTAAATTCTTGTTTTGTTCACCCAATAAATGCAACGATATAATTAGTTACAGTCCCATGTCCTTGTTAACTTATTTTCCATATTAACAGTATATCGGTGTATTTGGAATAAAAACCCTACTTTAAATATTATAAAATACGGATTTAATGAGTACTATTTCTGTACTTTATGAAAAGAAAAACATTTTAAATAAAAAATCTTGTTTACTTTATTGTTAACTTAAAATGGTGGTATTGATAAAAGCAGACACTAAATTAAAAAAAGTTTTGTGTTAAGAAAAATGTCATGTTTTGACCTTGAAGTGACTGAATATTCCGTTACATAAACCGCGAGCATCTGCTGGTGTTCTTGTGAGAATATAGGGAATATATTGCGTATTGCCCTTCTGCCTGTTTGTGTGCCTATTTTGGAACACTTGATAGGAGTGTTTCTCTCCGCGCAGACTAGCCTTTATCTACGCACTGGAGCTGATCACGAAACTTATCGCTAAACAGTTTTGCATCCATAAAGATTAAACATAAAAAATTTTAAACATTGATGCAAGGTGAAACAAAAATAATATGATCAAAACATCGGTTTGACTGTTTACAGATAGTGTGCATGTCAACTTTAGGGAAAGACAATTCGGTGCTAAAATATGTTTCGTGAAATCCAGGTTTGAAGAGGTATAGAATATGACATTTATTGTTTTGACACTTAATTTACTTATTTATTTAATTACTTTCACTTTCTATGAGCGCAGAAACATTTATATAAATCGTATTAGCCTCTGCAATTGATATTAAGAATCTACTGGTTACTATTATCTCCTATGAATGCAGAAACTTACTCTTAAGAGAACTCAGAGATTTGCAAAACTAAGCCTCTTTTTGAGAACAGAATTAATGTGATAATTGGCTGAGCTGTAGCGATGCCTATTTCTCGCCGAGATGGAAACATGGACACATTTCCGATCTCGTAAATGAACTGAGCTATTGATAGATGTGAAATTGTTCATGATGCTTCATTTCTCTATGAGGAACACTAAGTATGATTATAGTGCATGTCATTCCATGAGATTTGGCTGAGCGTTAGGGAGTATTTTTACGGGTAATAATGATAGCAACGAGAAACATTCAGAATAAATAAATTTGTAAATATACTCAATACACCCATAAAAGTTTAAACATGTGACATATTATCTTATGTAACTTAACTATCCCAACATATGGACATAATTTTAAAGTATCTAGTTGTGTAGACTTGTATTATTTGATTACTTATATTAAACCAATATAATGAACAAAAATATGAATGGTTCGTGTAGCAAAATATATCGAAAAAAGATGTCATATAAAGATTTTACATTTTGCATGAAAATGATTTCACCAGAATGAGTTCTATAATGAGTAAATTTTGTGTCAACTTCTTTGTGTGTGTGTGTGTGTCCGCCAATCTTTCTGAGGGACATCTCGAGAATGAACATATCTATACATTTGAAATTTTACATGCAACTTCAGCGAGACATATGGATTACAAGGAAATAAAAGACTAATTTCGGTATTTTAAGGGCCAATGACAGTGATATGTACGTCAGGTATCTAATACTGATATTGTCGAAGGCCATTCGTCCTTTCTATCGACTTTATAGTCGCTTTCTCTGTGTCGAACCTAACCAAGATGAACTATAGTTGAAGCAGTTCTTCAAAAAAGCTTAAAGGGGGAGGAGTACTTGCCTGATTAGTGTGTGGCTAGGATGTAACTAATACACTGATACAATCACACGGTAAGCTATGGTGCATTTGTATCAATATTGCTCTTAAATCCTATATTTTTATATGTTTTGACGTAAAGAAAAATTATAATTATTATTTGATAATTTGCGGATAATTAGTTAATTAATTAATTATGTTATTTCATATACACAATATAAAAGTATCTAATCCTGCTAAACTCCTGCTTGTAGACGTAACAATAGTATTTCTAGCGTGATTGTATTTTTTATTTCAAAATATTCCTCTTTGCGTTTTTCAACATCTGTACTTACTTCTTTGTTTGAAGGTTATTTTTGACGATGGAAGGATTGTGAAGGAAACAGGATTTTTCCGGAAATTTGCCATCGTTCAGTGAAAACAATAAATCAGTAACACTACGTTTCGAGATCTGCAATCTGATCTCTTCTTCAGGTAATAACTAACCTAATACATAATTACAAGCCAGGTTAAAATAAACAAATCATACCAAAGCGTTGTGGCACGCCTAAGTCAGGAATCACAACCACCATTTTGTTTGAAAACTTCACTAACTCTAAAAACATGCGCTTAATAAAAAAACTATACTCAACACTAATCATTATAACTGAACTACAGAACACAGGTCACAATACGTCTGTATTCGTCTACCAACAACCTACGACTGTCCAAAGAGCAGTAGCCAATGGCAATCGTCACGGCAGACAAAAACAAGACGGCGGAAATAAAAAGGAAAGGGGACAGGAATCGTCCTTAAAAATGTACACTATACAAATGTAATCTGTACTTAAAAATGTTTAATGTACGTAATTTAACTAGACGATAAAGTTATTTTTAAGTAAGTATCATTGTGTTCAATCGCACTTACGTACTTTGCGTATAAAAAATTGTATATCTTACTTTAATATTATCCTCTGTTACTTCATTATTGTAATATGTAAAACTTTTACTTCAGTTAGGTTTATTACACATTATTGTTATAATTCTGTTATCTCTCATATGCTTTAGGTCACCATGCTTTTTCACTCGAAATAAATTATGTATATAAATCAACTAGATAAATCAATTTCATTACTTATCATATATATGATCAATCCTTATTACACGAGAGTAATTGGGTTTTCAGTTATAATAGTTTGTAAATAAGTCAAACAAGGCATACTTGAAATGTTTGGTCACAGTAAATAAATAATATATAGTTCCTGTTATAGGCATTGTATTGTTTCTTCAGAGAATGCGTATGTGAAGGTAAATACAAACAATACATCCCCACGTAACGCGTGTACAAGCGTCCCGTCGGGCTGTAACATTGTGTTATTGTATGGAATATTTTACACCGATCAAGTTTCAATCAACAAATGGAGCCCTCGATGCTGGTAGCTCGAGAGAAAACGTTCCTCTTTAGCAAAGGATTGATTCACCTAAATTCGTATCATATTAATGAATAGTTTATATATTAATTAAGTATATCGTATTCTCTGGATAGTGCTTATCCTTATAGAATACATACAAATTAAATTATACAAGCAAGGTAATACAAAATTACTACTTCAATTTTATCACGTGGAAAAAAGTATTCTGTTATTAACCTTTCTAATAGTGATAGAACACGTAAGCAATGAACAAGAACTAAAATAAGTGGAACATCTATCACGTATAGTGCTATTATTTTTAAATCATAATGGGCATTGGACGACCTTAGTAGTACACAATATGCGTTGATGAACGCACATTCGTGTTTAGAAAACGATAACTGTTACATTCGTTTTATACATTGGGAAAACATGTATTTACTTTATTAAAAAGATTAAACTGTTTTGTTTATAACATGTTCAATACAAATAAACTATCTCTAAAAATAAGCGGACATAATACACATATAATATATAATATGTATAAATGTTATTCAAAACTAATTTATTTATTTCTAAATTTAAGACTGCGTTCTTCGGTTCAAGGGAAAATGCGATATTATTTGTAGACTGGAATATACAATAATATTGGTACTATCTAAAGTTTCTCATCATTAGATAACACCACCTATAAATTAAGTAAGTTAGTAAAAAACTTAAATGGTTTTACAGATTTTGTTATTGTATTAAACAGTCTCATTTACAAGAAAAGTTTACAGGAAATCAAGATGTCAAAACAAATTTGATTGTTTTTCAAAAAAGGAATATGACACAACTCCCTGGAATTTTAAAAACTATCAACTATAAGCTTTATCGATGCTTATAAATACAAGCAAAGTAAAGACTGTAGTTATTTTGTTGTATAACAAAGTAAAAAAAGACAAATCTCCTGTATTAAAACTTTAACGTTTTACTGTAACTCTCGACAGAATGCTCAATTGGAGAGTCCACTGTGAAAAATATTTAGTACTGAGCAGGACCATCTATGCCTTGGAAGGTGTAAGATTAGCGTTATACACTAAACTCTGGCTTATGTTTTTCCCGTGCGGGATAATTCTCTATTCACTAACTTAGCATTTAAAGCCAGAAGAAGGCTGTTCGTGTAATTGCTTGTGCACATATCGAAGCCCACTTTGAACCTTTGTTTAAATCACTTCATTTGTTGCCACTTTAATTTAGCAAAACCTGGTATATAAAAAATTGAAGAAAAACACGGATTGGTCACAATTAATGAAAGCACAGTCATTGGCACAAGAGATTTAACTAAAATTTAAATCCTTCACTGAAAACTTCCTAAATCCAACAGCAATCCTTTAGTTTTTGCATGCAAGTTGATAAGCAATTTTCCAACAACTGTTTTTAATTCAAGCAGTCAATAAGTTTTAGAGGGTTGCTTCTACGATCTGTAATGATCATATGTTTTTCACTGTACTGTTTAGATTCTAACTGTAAAGAAATAAACATTTATTAACGTACACAATAGTTTAACATCAATCTGGAATCCTCTGTCTCCCTCAGAGTTTACTGACAGTTTACTGACTATCATATATTCTCGCCGCGCACTGTCACTTAACGTGGAATCAGTCAGAGCACAGAATTCTTAGAGTTTTTTTTACCTAAATTCTCTGCTGTCATGGAATACAATCATGAACTAAAATCGTCTGGTGAAGTCAATTTCTTGAGTCTACGCACAGGCCATTAAGGCCCATGTAGGCTCTATTCCCATTATTTGAATTTATCTAGAAATTATGTAGCAAATTTAATGCTGTTTTTACTAGGTATGCGTCTATGGAGGTGGATATGTATGTATATGTATATATATATATTTCATCTATTTATTCAGTATATTGATTTATTTATGTAACATAAGTCTTTTTTATATTATTTGATGTTAATTATTTAATTTTAGATTTTGAATTGTATTACTAGAATACTATTGTATGTTCATATGAATTAGACAATATACAAATGCTACATTTGTTATCATTTCAATGTAAAGATTTATTAATTTTGTATTTCATTTCTTTGTGTGTGGAAATAAAAGTGATTTTGATTTGATTTGATTTGATTGATTTGAAAGACATAATATGTTCTCGTCTCCCATGTGTGTACCCATTGCCGTACCAGAACTTACCCTATCGTACCATTAAAACTAAATGTTACATCCTTGCTCACCCTCATTTGTTTCTATGTTGCTAGTTATGTGGAAAAACTAAGTAATATATCTTGGATCTCTTGGATGAGGTAAGTAATGAATAATGTATGCTTTTAATCCAGCACATTGGATCTTTATGAAAGATGATGAGTTTTTCTTAACATTTTCAGATCTTTAATGGTGGTTCATTCGATTTTGTTTGATACACACGTTTAAACATTTTTTAATTCTGGTCTTTATAGTAATTTTCATAACTTTAATGAAGATAGGAGGTAAATAATTTATCACTCTACGAATAATTAAAGCATTGTAATTTGGAATTTACTTAATTTTGTAATTAAATATAAATAAGAAACGGCTGATGATAAACATGTGAGTTAGTTACATTTTGTATATCACTTATAGCTTTAGGGAAATTGTTTAATAATTTATTATTTAAGTAAATTAAGAAAATTGCATTAAAAGCCATTCTAGAGGATATCATTGTTGTTTATACTTAATGTAAAAAAGGTGTCAATTAAATATAGCAGTATTAATTTTATTGTAAACTTTAATAATTTTCATAAACTATGCATACATACACGTCTGTGGTGATATTGACGTAACAAACAAATCTGATTTACTTGTAAATAAGAACAGTCGTCTGTCCATACACACTTTCTATGTGTTATTCCTCATACATATTTAGACCCTCATCTATATTTAGGTTCTGGTCATATTTTCCAGCTCCGAATCCATTTCCCGCAGCTGAGCCCAATGTATGTTGTACCGCCAGCACGTGTGACTTGGGTAGAGGTTACTCTTTTTATATTTAAAGTATAAACAATGTTTTTTTTCAAATCATGAATTCAAGAAATTATTCTGAATTTTCCCATATATGAAGTTATAGATTAGTGTATACGTTATAAGGCTAAAAATTAAAGCACTGTAAATATACTTCTAGAATGATACTTGAATATAATTCTAAAGCTTACTATAATTGTGTAAAATATGACACTGCATGACTGTAAAATAATAATGCTTGTAACTCAAATAAATAAGTTAAAAACTTCTCTTTAATTTTTTAACTTAAATTTTACCAGATAGATGGAAAATAAGTTAGGAGAAAAGTAAAACTTATCCAATTGGCATGGCTCCCATCTAACTATAAACTTTGATAATTCATTAAGAATTATGTGTTTCAATTTGGAGAGCTTAAAAACTGTTATTTCATTGTTACAGTGTATACAATAAACGAAAAGTTTTCTCAAAGCATAACACGAGGAAATACGATTTAATACACAAAAGTTTTTCTTTAGAATTAAATTATTAAACTATTTAACGTTTCTTAATATGTTCCAATATTTATTTATAAAGAAAAAGATTGAGAAACAGTCTTAAACAAAATTTAGTATATAAGCTTTAAAGCATAGTGTAAACTTTAAAAATAAATAGAGTAACTCCCAAAATGTTTTTCAATTTACTCATATAACTATTTGAACTGATTTTAAATTGAATGCGTCAGCTCTAATAATACCAGTATAATTAATTATATTTTAGTGTAATATTTCAAGTGTAACAATTGAAAGTGTGTGAAATGTAACAAATCTGACTTTTAATTCAGACTGAAAGACCAAACGTTTTATTAGTTAGATTGGTCTCCGGCCACTGCTATGAAATGTGAGCCCAAAACTAATGTTTTTAGTGTAGGAGCATTGTGCTGGCCTTGAGCAAGAACTATATTCAAACTATATTTTCTTATTACAGAACTACTATATGGATCTAGTATTAAAGTACAGTTTGTGTCAGAACAATGGCCCCAAAAACAAAGTATATGTAGAAATGTATGTGTTTTATATTGTAAACGCGAATTATCCACACATTTTCCAGCCAATTTCCATTCCAAATGAAAAATTAGTTAAAAAATTTTAAATATAAAAATATGTTTTCCGTTCTTTAATATGTAATATGTAATAAATAAAACAATTCGTGTTAGTAATAGTAAAACAGAAATAGTATCTTTCTTAAATACTAGTTTGAAAGATTCTAGATGAAAGGGTTCAATAATTAAGTTTAAAACTTTACGATAACTTAAAACGAATAAAATGTTTTTCTTTCTATGAATAGGACTAAATGTATTGTTTTACTAGCCGATTTCTACACTATTTTGGGGCTTTAGTTGCTGTGTAAAAAAAAACCGTTTTATAAAATAATTTTTTGTTTTATTATCATTTGAACCTGCCCCAATATGGTGTATTTCTGTATGTAAAAGGAAAAGCGCTCACTTAATAAATGGCCATAGATTTCCCAATATCATGTAAAATTTTGACCTAAAATAGTAAATATTTTATCATAGGCTTTTCACACCGAGTATGTAAATATTCTTCTATCTCCAGGTCTTGATTGAACAGTTTTCTCAATCCATTTCTCACACTAAGTATAAGGAAAGTAATCCATTACTCAAAAGAGTTCCTATTAATATCATCACAGCATCCGACTATTTGATTATGTTAAAATGGTTTCTTATCTTTATCAAACAAGACAACAATAAACATAGTTTTTGTAACAAATTAACAGACCATAAAACAACAAATTTAAAAATACTATATATGTATATGATTTTTTACAACTTGAATTTGTATATCTGGCTACCATTTTCCGATATAAAGAACTGTTATTATGCTATTTAAGTTACTATGTTGTAAGAAATTATCATGGCAATGTGGTCTTATAAACAATTAATTAATATAATGTCATGTATCACTATGAGAACGGAAACACGCAATTTATCCTTCATCTGATTGTTATGGAGATCTATTTTGTTCTTAATTAGCTATTTTAGATATTTGTAAGAAATGAAGATTATCTCAACGTTTTCACCATAAGATTGAACAAGATAAATAAATGTAAGTTTTAAAGGTTAAAATTTAATATTATCTAAATTTAAAAGCAGTCATTTTATTAAAATCTGAAATTTTCTTGAAGTTTGACTGAAATAATGTCGTAATATGTACGTGTATACGGACTGTCTCGGAGCTCCAGACCCTGTATCGCGTCCCTTCTGTGCTTCCGAGACTACTATTAGTTTTCCTTAGGGATAAATTGTGTCCAGGAAAGCGTAACTTACAGCCATCTACCAAACCTTAATTTGGCCTTCCTCCTCCAGCTGAATAATCGTAGCACGTGGAAACATTTTTTAATCGGGACTAACGAGGTTTATGTTGTATTAAGGTATAATAATATAATTATATACTTGTTAAAATTTTTGAAAGAAAATTGAATAAAATTTAACGTATTTCAGCAGATAAAAATAATTAGTGAAACATTTTTGAAAATAGAATGATTACTTTGACAAATTCTTTCTCCATCATGCCAATGAAAAATAGTGCAATAAATAAAGTTGTTAATAAACTAAGTACATTCATACGTTATTTTAACACGGAACAGTATCCTAATGAAATGATCTATAGAATAGAGACCTGTTACGTGAAACGTGGATTGTTTTACTCCTACATTGCATATAATTTCAAACTCCTAAACATTACGTAATGGTTATGCGGTTTATAACTGTAACACATGTAACGGCTGGTGTTTTGAATATTTCCTTATCGTATGTCGGCGCTAGCGAAACCTATAACTTGCGGGTATGAAAAAGTTTAATGTCTTTTTGTCCGTATGATATCTCGATAACACACTGACCAATTAACACCGTAGCTAGCTACATGGGGTGCAAGTAATACTTCAAGAGTGAGTTACTACTAAAGATAATGATCTATTGATGTATTAAATATAATGGATTGAATTGCATGATCATGTTTGTTACAGAGACCAAATTGAATAATCTTACTCAAGAATATGGGGAAAGAAGAAGTAACACTCAAGGGGAACTGCCGTTAATAATGTAAAAGGCCCGGAAACGTTCCTGATTCATGTTGCTGTGGGACTTGGCTCTGGGAAATATCGGCCGGTTTCACTGTCTGAATTAGTTTACTACTACCTTATACATACGTTAGTTATATAACCTATGGAAGTTATAACTGAAACCCGGATTCAAGATGTCACAGTCTGTTTTAAAGAATGAGATCATATAAATATATAAACAATATTTACTATCATATTTTGGTGAAATACAAATAGATGAACTATCGCTGAGTAAGTATATAAACATGTAATTAGATGCATTTCTCTCCAAATGCATAAGCATACACATTTATAAACTCTTATTGTAAAGATTTGTCGATGAGATGTAGCAATTATAAAATGCTTTAAGTTTAAATAAGATGGCTTGATGGACATATCACTACGAACGAAAATAAAGATGATAGTGTAAAATTATAGTATAATTAGTAAAAATAGTTTATAGAATTCAACTGATATTTTGACTGTTTTGACACTTATCATTGCAATTATGGACCATCAATAACTTGTTAAAAAAAAATTGTATCCTATATTTTTCGGCATTATTTCAACCTAGTAAAGATTTAAAATCAACAGAGTTTATTCAGTGTACATTGTAACTCAAGATTTATAGGTGCAATTAAGTTGGACAATTAACTGCTTTCCAATTTAGACTGCATGTCCGACATATCTCTTGGCAGAATGGCAAGCAATCTCATATTTAAAAGAGGTGTTGTGTTATCCTTGATACTTTATCCTCCAGATTTTGAAAATAAATATCAAAAATAATCCGTATTTAGAAATATATTTTTGCTGTTGAAGAATAATTTATGGATAAAAAGTGTTAAACTCATAGTAGTCAAGGAAAATGAAAATGAAGCCCACATGTGGAATAATATAACATATTTTAACTGTACATTATATACTTAAAAAGAGCAATTTTTTGTAGTATATTATTATAAATGTTTACAAGACAAAAGACAATAAGAATGCAATTTGAACCCAAAAAGCGAGAACAGCAAAATATTATGAATTTCTTTTGAAGATGGGAATTTGTTTTGAAATGAAACGTAATATGGATATGCGTAACATATTTCATTGTTAGTTTTAGCACAATTATTTTTTCGTATAAGTTCTTGGTCAAATAGTTGGGTAACGTTGCTATAACATTTATAGACGAAGGTTGCTTACCAAATGGACATTTTAAACCTGTGAATTCTAATTAGTTATTTCATAAATTCATAATACTAAATATACCAAATGTAGGTCAAATGTTTATAGAGATCAGAGGTAATGCTTATTACAGATATATTTTATAAATTTCATTAACTAGTATTAGGTACTTTTTCATATTTAATTTTTTTAATTACTGATCAGTTTTAATAGTTAATGCAACTAACTAAACAGATTATCTTTTTTAATTTATTGTGTATTACAGATTGGATGGTTTTAGGTCCGAGAAGTGAGAATATCTGCTGAGAGAGCTTCCTGGACGTGAGTATTGCGACTTAGCGTAATAAAAATGTCGGAGCACGTACTAAGGTAACCCTTACAGAGAATCTTTGAGCAGGTAGGAGCGCCAGACCAGCTGTAATGAATGCAACACCGTGTGCGCCTGTACAGTACGAGTATATACTCTTGTACACAAAACTGTACGTGAGGTACAGAAAACTCACCAAACCTGATAACATAAAGGGAATCAGTACACAGTTCTTACATAGGCCTAATAGATAACCATGATGCCAACGAGAAAATACCTGATTTAATGAATTTGTACATGCACTGCGATCAATGATTGCTCAATGTGATTTGAGCATGGGAAATGTTTATTCATAGAATAAAAAAGATAAACTCGAGTTGGAAAGTCAAAGCAAAGCTATGAATTGGTGACAAGATTTCATTTCAATGCATTCTTGCGTTGTAATATAACCTCTTTTATGTGTGGTTGTCTGTCTATCTATCCGCAGGTCAACACAAAAATTAAACGTGTCATAGATTAGAAATGATCACATTCGTGTTAGTGGACACGTGGGTGTGGCGGACTCCTACCTTAACCTAATAAATACAACATTAAAAAAATCAAATAATTGTATTAGTTCTTCATAATGTTGTATGATTTTAATTTGTTGAATGGCTCACATTCATTCATCATTTACGAATAAGCGGATTTTTTCTGAACTTTAGAGACTACTGTTTTGATATTAACATGAAAGAATGGTAGGCGTTGTCTGTAAAATTTAGGTGCATTGTATAATCAGACCAAAAAGAATAACGGTTCAGGACACGCTTGTGGTTTTTTACAATATTAGCATAGACTATGTCTAAAGGAAATGAAATATTTTTATTTATTAACGAAAAATTTATTGAATTATATATTTTTTTTTAAATATATATTGTACATGTATATGTAACAATATATCAGGTCATGAATCATGACATTTAAGATCAAATTTTAAAGATATAGTGCATTATACAAGGTGTTTTGAAAAAAGTATGGGTACGGCTTAATATTTTAAAAACCATAGGAGAATAACATCTATAAACTTTGCACAGTGTCATATGGCTATGTAAACTGTTTTTTCCATGCTATTACCATGACATGCCAACCATGGGGGGACGGCCCACAGAGGAAAACATGGAAATCTTAAATGAGAGCATGGTTCGAGTGATACCTCATTTGAAAGAGCTCACTTAGTAGAGTTGAATGCCGCAAACTGCATCTCAAAATGTTTATCCAATCAGAAATGGCGGGTTGTTTTAGGTACACATTGTGAAGTACATTATGCACTGCCATTTCTGACTGGATCGTCATATTCTGATGCGGTACGCCGCGTTTCACTCTACTAACCGATGTGTTTTCACTGACTTTTTTTTTTAATTAGCAAGTTATGTCATAAATTTATTACACAATAAAGAAATAAAACTAAAATGAATTCGTCATCTTTATGTTTATGAATTAATTAAGTTATACCATTGTTCTTTGTTGGTGAAAATAGTTAACTTACCACCCAACTTAATTTTTTGAATTCAATTTTTTTGTTTTTTTTTATATAAATACTAATAAGTGAAACCATTAGTTAGTAGAGTGAAACGCCGCTTACTGCATCAGAACACGACGATCCAGTCAGAAATGGCAGTGCATAATGTACTTCACAATGTGTACCAAAAAACAACCCGCCATTTCTGATTGGATAAACCTTTTGAGATGCGGTTTGTGGCATTCAACTCTACTAAGTGAGCTCTTTCAAATGAGGTATCACTCGAACCATGCTCTCATTTAAGAATTTCCATGTTTTCCTCTGTGGGCCGTCCCCCCATGTGGTTGGCATGTTCATGGTAATAGCAAGAAAAAAATAGTTTACATAGCCATATGACACTGTGCAAAGTTTATAGACGTTATCTCCTATGGTTTTTTAAAATATTAAGCCGTACCCATACTTTTCAAACACCTTGTATATGTAAAAACACTTTACTAATATGGGTGTCAGTGACCAAAGGAAAACACTTTGCATATATAACTAATCGAATTTTTTAAATGAATTAACTTTTAATTTTTGTATTTGTCAAGCTAATGATCTGTGTAAATAGCATACTTATATTAGATTATTTAAATCTAATTTCTCTATTGTTTGCCTTATTGGGTCATCGGTTGAATATCAGTTCGTCGCTACAGTTGTTGGACTAGCAAAATCAATATTATAATACCGGTAGATAGGGATGCTGTTGATATTGGTTTCAAATGTTTTTGTGGACATTTGAACTCACAATATCATAGACCGTCTCATGCGAAGTTGAAAGATTTATAAGGAATGTTGAGTTACTAGTGTTTTGAAAACTTTCGAAGCGTAATGTTCCCCATTTAATTTAGGTGGGAAAAAATATCTTGTGCAAAATGTATGACTTTAAGTTAAAATATTACAGCTGATCACAGTTGGAAACTTAACTAATAGTGCTAATACTTTAGCACTAATGATAACCTGAGCATATTAGTTTCTGAGTTAGTAATACCATTGCTCAGTGCGAATGCAACCCAATTTTCTCTCAATAAGTGAAAGTCTCAATTACGACGATGGAACTAACCCAATAAACCGTCACTGCGAATTTGTATCAGTCAAGTCCGTGAGAACGAGATGTAATGCGATCACCCTTTATTTAATCTAATTCATCCCAACTCCGGTCTTCATTCACGAAAGTATTTAATTCCAGTGAGCTGTGACAGTGAGTCGCCACGCACGCTTCCAGTTGGTTCATTAATTCTTTATATTGGACTCCTCCTGACATTTGGATTTAATTACAGAATAGTTTCATTGCCACCAGTTATCAGAGTGAGCTATATTTCATACTATAATGAATTAGTACTAGATATACAGGCACATATATATGTTACACAGGCATAATAGTGCAGTCATTGAAGCGAAAAATACGGTCTTACCTCCGAATTTTTTTACTGTGAACCGATTTGCATGAAATTTTCGAATTAGCCTCATCTTAACCCTTAACTTCAAAAGTGAAAATGATCTGAACTCCGCCTATTATTTTTAAGGGGTGTAAACAACCCCCTTAATGGAAAAATCGACATTGAGCCATTTTAATCGCTAGAAAACATGTTTTAAATAGTAAGTGGTGAATTTTAAAGTGTTTTTTAACACAATTACCTCATATTAAAATAATTTTCAACCCCTTGAACATCTTACAACCCTTTGCAAACAACCCCTAAATTGAAAAAATCACAAAAAAATACTTTGGTATGATTTATAAAAAGATGTAAGTATAGAGTAAGTAATATTTTATATTTTCTATAATAATTATAAAATTTTTAACCCCCCTTTTCAACCCTTAAAAACTACCCCTTGATAAAAAATTTGTTAAACATTTTTTTTTTTTTGTAAAATGAAAAGGATTTAAATATTATTCCACACTCTCGAAAATGATTATCCATATTCTTAAGCTTTTCTAAACTACCCCTAAATTAAAACAGTAAATATATATGATTACATATTATTTAAAAATAATTTAATTTAGAGTAAAAAATTGCTATTTATTGGATAAAATATGTACGAATTATACAAAAATTCATTCACATGTGTTATATATACATATAAGAAAGTTGGTATGTATTCATGCCTACGTTTCCAAAATATATGAGCCATATTTATGTATATTATATATAATATATATATATACACATTACAATAGTTTTGGGTCTATTATACTGCGTACTTTTCACATTGCTCCAAATATTCACACTCCGAAATTTTCAGTTATTAAGTAGAAAAAAATATGATATGTTTTTGACCATAACTCCTTCAATTTTCATCTATCACAATTTATAAAAAAAACCATTGTAAAAGGTAATTAAGAGAGCTACAACATCCTTTATTGCAATATATAGTAAAAACCCTTTTTTCTCAAATGGTGAAGGGTTAAAGGGCTTAAGAGAGGCTGTGATTGCGCTGCCAACGCGCTCTTTAAACAATCATATTTCCGTCAATTTTTGTTTTACAGAAAAATCAAAAAATCCAAATTGTTTGTCAGAAATATACCTACATTTTTCATAACCTACACTTTTATTCGTATATGTCGTCATTTTTGAGATATTATGAAAAAAGGTGGTTTTTTAAAAAAATTTGAAATTTTTTTTAATCGTGACTTTTTTTAAAAATATGTGTCCTGAAGCAGCCAAACTGATAAAATCTATTACACTCTTCATAATAAAGTTGATTCTAGGCGGAATAACGATTAAAATTTTAATTTTGGTGGAAATGGCACTTATGAAACCCATTGATTTAAAAGAAAAAACATTAGATGCTCCTCTTATTTGCAATACAGCTCACTTATTTTACGTGCAAAATGACTTTTAATAGTGCTCATTTTAAAGCTTATTTCAAGCACTATAAAAACTATTTTTTATTAGAATGCCTAAAATACATCTGCTCGCCCGCTAGAATGGCATTGACCACATCGATTAAATTTCAGACAAAATAAAAAACGGCTTTGATTTTTATTATCTAGCTCAATATTGCACTTAGAATACTTTATAAAAAACAAAATTGTTCATTGTTTTAACCTGCTACAATTGTGTTTCTTTATACAATATTTCGATAAAACGTATATTTTTGGAGATATTTGCAAAAAACCGATGAAAAACGTGAAACAATTGCGAATTTTCAAATTGCCAATAACTTGAAAAGTATTGGATTTTTCGAAAAACGTTTATAGATGATTTTTTGCTTAAAATTAGGCCTTCTATCGATATCCGAGGTTATTTTGAAAAAAATAAATTCACTCCCGAGAAGGGGTGGCAACCACCCCCGCAGGGTGGTTGCGGAGTTCAAAATCATTTTCACTTTTGAAGTTAAGGGTAAGATGAACCTAATTCCAAAAGTTTTATGCAATTCGGTTCACAGTAAAAAAATTCGGACCAACAATGCTTCAATGACTGCACTATAAGTAGACTCGTTAAAAGAGAAGGTTTCAGACCGTGCCATTGTCCATTGTTGTGTCCTTTCTGCAAACGCCCAATTAGATACGGTTGGAGCTTGTTATTACTTAAAGAACTTGAACGATGGGGAAAATACCGTTGACCTTTATTGTCACTAAGTACTCCTTTATGAGCCAGTTACTAACAGTGTGTATTACAAGTCATTTCTGTTCATTTTAAATACCTCACAACAAGGGCACAGCTCATTTCTGTAAAGTAATCTCGTGGTAGACTGTATAGTTTCTTTTTACTTCGACGTAAACTATTATTATAACTTTACTTTGAACTACCTAAAATGAATCTTTTTAATACTTTTAATACAGTAATCATACATACACTTTTACGTTAATACTATATTTTGGGGAACTTTTTACCTTTCATCGATACAAAAAAGCAGCAATAATTCGTGTTAGGATCTGCAACCTGAAAGGTTTTCTAAAAACTATTTCTTCTCTAAAAAAGTAACATTGTGCCGTTTATAATTGGTTCAAATAATAATTATAAATCTCGATTTTTTTTATTTATTTCAAAGCCTCACACGATCTGAATCTGGAAACAGCGCTTTTCTGGAATTGTACAAATGTGAACTATATTTGTATAGTTCATTATTTTTATTTTGACGTACTGCATAAGAAGATGCAGTAAAAGTGAAGTGACAGTATGAGTATTTTGAGTTATCCCTATCCAAATAATATAAAAAAAATGAAAGTGACTTCGTGTATTTTTTTTACTTTTGCGCGTAAATTTTTCAACCAATTATACTGAATATTACATGGAACTTGTTAGGAGCTCTGGTATATTCCTGTTTGAAAAAATACCTCTGTGGTAATACTCACTAAAGTAGCGAAAAATCCCATAAAATCGCTTTCCCATAAAGTAGCTCTCCCTTAGATAGATAGGATCTCAGCAACCCATACCATACGACCCAGCCCAAGGTCTCTCAGACAATCCAGAAGATGTGGATGACTCACGCAATCGAATGCTTTCGCCAGATCTATTATGACCCCCCCCTTCCGTCTATTTTGTCTATTTCAATAAATACACCTTTACATATTTTCTTTATCGTATCTACAAGGCAAAATGAACATTGGTGACTTGCAAAGCCTACGAAAATTGCGTTCGAAGGCGTGGATAACTGCTAGTAATATTTTAGTCGCGAAAGTGATTTTGTTTATTTGCTTTTACGAATAAACTATTCAAACGATTGAATTGAAATATTACATGGACGTTCTTAGGACCCCTGATATTCGTACATAGGTCTATTCTTACTTCGAAAAATCCCCTCCACTGGTCTCTACATTTTAATTCTACAGTACAGAGGGTCCTGTAACTCTCTCTACAAAGGTATATGACATTATTTCTCAGGTCAATACAAACGCATTTTTCCATATGAACATGGGTCTCCGTTGTTTACTTTCCCATCTGTCTATCTGTATGTGTTTTATAACAAAATTTATATCTTAAAATTAATAAATTAAAATTCTACAAAATATGGAGAAAAGATTTATGGTTACAAGGCCAGTTACTGAAAACAGTTTTCTGTAATATTTTCAAAATGGAGACCATTGCAATTTTCTAGTTTTAAACATGCACCGAATTTCTCATCTTTTTCTCAACCACCAGTTTCTAAACTTAGTCTATTCTTATTGTTTTAAAAACAATTTTGAATGTCGTAGATGCAATGATTAGAGTACTAGTGTAAAATTGACTACGTATGACATTTACTTTGAATTAATGTGTAATAAAACTCTATCTGCTTTACATATTTAACAAATGTTAATTGAAAACACGATTTAAGTAGGTGTATTCCGTGCATCGCTGTAAACTGTCACTTTGAAGTGCATGAATCGTTTGCCATTTATCTACTTAAACAAATTATTTTTTTGGTGCAATAAGGTTACAAAAGTGTGCACCTGAATCTAGGATCTAGGATTAGGAAATAATTGTAAGTAATTACATTAAAATTTCAGATGAAAGTATTTTAATATGACTTAAATTTTACATCACTGTGCATTTTATAACATGCATATGTGCTATACCATAAAACACGAATTACGATAACTCAGTTATGCTGTCCAAAATCTACTTGACATTACTGCGACTCTTCTCCGCTAAGTTTTTCCTCTGTGCTTAAAGAGTAATAATAAAAGTTTTTAGACAAGTTAGCAGCTTTATAGCATATAAATCCCTAACATGCACAAACGGATAAAAACATTTCTAAATATTCATAAACCTGATGTTGAATAAAAGTAAAGAAACGAAGTATAAGCTATAATAGTTTTAATTATTATATTTTAGTGCATTCCAACGTCACCAACATAGTCACTCTCTAGGAACAT
>NW_025782141.1:0-36299 GCF_021130785.1 Homalodisca vitripennis
AAGTCTTTGGTCTGTAGGTTTGGCAAGGGTTGAGGGGGGTAAAGGAGATTTCGTTTTTTTAGAAAAACTGCTTACACCTCCTCCTTTGACAGGAGTTTGCTGGCAATAAAAACTTTGCAAATTCATAATTTTGAATTTTGAAATTTTCAATGTTGCTGTTGTTAAAACCGTGCTCGGTTCTACAACTAGCAAATCAGGATTTAGCTCCTCACACATGATGGAGGAGCTCAATCTCCTTTATTTGATGGCAATATTGTGCGTTTTGGTGACAAAATTTTGAAATTGTGTTGAGATTTGTGTTTTTATTGTTTTTTTGCTTGTCAGTCAAATTTGTATGGATGGGTTATTCTTGGAGTGGAGTCCCTACTAAAAAAGGGGATTTAGAAATATGTACTACTGGT
Organism: Homalodisca vitripennis; assembly: GCF_021130785.1. Taxonomy (NCBI): domain Eukaryota; kingdom Metazoa; phylum Arthropoda; class Insecta; order Hemiptera; family Cicadellidae; genus Homalodisca; species Homalodisca vitripennis. The sequence goes on from NW_025782141.1 coordinate 402, forward strand.
GCCGGTGGAGGACGCTGGCAGGGGCCGTTGTAGGAGAAGAAGGTGGTCTGCGGAGGTGGAGTAGGCGGCGTCGCAGGTGCCGGTGGAGACGCTGGCAGGGCCGTTGTAGAAGGAAGTGGCTGCGGAGGTGGAGTAGGCGGCGTCGCAGGTGCCGGTGGAGACGCTGGCAGGGCCGTTGTAGAAGGAAGTGGCTGCGGAGGTGGAGTAGGCGGCGTCGCAGGTGCTGCTGATGCCGACAGCTGGGCCCTTACTGCTTCTGAACAGCTGTCGTGTTGCAGCATGACCGGCACCCTCGCAGGCGATCCACAGGACCCATCAGCAGCCGCCATGGAACGAGTGATGGCAGCGCCAGGCGTAGGCGGCGAGGTCACCCCGCCCGTCAGCAAATTGGTACAGGCATTGAAGGAGGTGTCTAGCCAGCAGCCGCCTGCCAGGCATTCGCAAGTGCATCCGTGGCGTGTGAACATGCGTCTGGGTTATTTTATTAAAAATCTAATACTTTAAACCCCGGCATGACGAGCAGCTATTTCTTCGAATATGCCTGTTCACATTATCTGTATCGCGGATGCACTGGATGCCAGGCAGGAAGGTCGTGCCGATGAGGGACAGTCGACACCCCCACCCGAGACGCCCCCATTCTGTCTTGTAAAACCCGCTCCAGATGGCGGAAGATGTTTGATCGCTGACCGTTGGCAATGTCGTTTGTACCGGCGATGAGGACGGTGAAGTCATCTGAAGAAGGCCTGGAAGACGCGACGTCAAGGAGTCCGGCCCCTGGCTTGCACACGCCGGTCACTTTAGGGCCCCCGCCGATGAGGTCCCGAACCATGCCCGCCAGGTGTCTGCCATGGCTGTCGCCCACAATCAGCATTGACGAGAATGTAATTTCACTTGGCACCTGCTCGATAGACTTTGGTTCTACATTGAGTGGGGCGTGGTCCTTCTTTTTCTTTGTTTGCCAGTGTCCAGTTCCAGTGTTTACTTTTTTCTTTTTCTTCTTTTTGTTTTTATTTTGTGTAGATTGTCTCTTCTCCAGTTTGTTTGTTTTCCGTTCATTATTGTGCGAGTCAAGAGGTAGGAATTTATTGGCAGGCTCCTCTTTTTAACATAAGTCGACCACGGACCACTGTTCTTGCACATGCATAGTTTGCATTCCGATCTGAGGCATTCCAACTCCGCTTCCAAAACCTGGATGGTCGTTTTGAGGCTGTCAATTAGCTCTCTATCTTCTGCGCTTCGTTCGTAATTGGTTGACACAGGATCACAATGTACAGAGCAATCTTTTAGTGTTGCTGGTGTTTCCTGAGATGTCTCCGTGTTTCCAATGACTGGTTTGACACTCTCCGAAGTGTTGGTCGAGAAGATCTCACTGGTATATTGGAGAAGACGGGCATCATTTTTGATTGTGTGGTCGATCACACACTCAAGCTGAAAACTAAGGTCTTCTATTCGCTTCTTGAGTTGTGCATTCTCAGCTTCCAGGTCTTCTGTTGTCCGTTGGTTGCTCGGAAGTATGGGCATCAGATGTGAGAGGCGTAGGCGTTGAAGCCGATAGAGCAGGTGCGGGAGATACGGATGGGCGAGGCGGCGACGCACCAAGCTGTTGTACAAGGGCTCACGACCTCCTTAGCAGGTAGTTGTGATAGCGTCGAGTGTCTTTCTTTGCTGTTCTGGAGAAGGGAATATTTCAAGCTTTCTAGAAGTTAAGGGTTATGTAAGATATAAATTCTTATGCCCTCAAGGACTTTCGGAAACTACCAGGATACAAAACACCCCTCCCTCTCCGCCGGCCCACTGGCCCTCTGGTTGATCCGGTCATCTGGTAGTTCAGGTTCTCTAAAATGTTTCAACTTCTTGACTATTTTGGGATATTGTTCTGTCAAACTCAATAGCTTTTGAGACCTCGTTAGCTCAAAATACTTAAAACCTTCTTCTGATCCTTCTTTATAGTCAGCAATTCAATGCTGGAAGCACTTGCTGCTACGAATACTCGCTAGGTACCACTTATGCACAATCATAGATTAATCGCCTGCCAATGGACGCAGTGTAGCGGTTACAACGGTTATCACAAGATAACCGCATCAAGCAACGCCGAGCGTGGCTGCTGCGTGGATAGGTGATCGCTGAGCGATCCTGTCCTTGCAAGCAGCCCACCTGCCCCGGCCATTGGTGGTGGTTCGGAAGTCACCTTTAAGCCGTTGGTCTCCAGGTTTAAGTGTTTAGAGAGGGCTTCTTAGTCCTAACTTTCACCAGGTAAAATGAGACATCTTTCCTTTTACTTTACTTTTAATAATGTCCTTGGAGCATGATATTCTTTGTTCCTTGATCAACAGGCACACTCAAGCCATTTCTAGCCTTAAATTTTTCACCTTAACAGATATCCAATGTTCTCAAGAATACAAGCAATAAATACCATTAATATCTTTGTTAATAAAAAAACAATCGCTGATTTAATTAAAAAAAAAACCTTATCGAGTGTTGTCCTCAATCACTCAAGTCACAATCACACTCGTTCAGTCGTAGGTTTTAGAGCTGTAGGATATTTTAATGGCAATTTTTAGGTAATTTTATCATTTATTTGACACTGTATATGTATACTTTAAATGAACTAAACTACATTGTAAATATCTGATTCTTAAATGACCAAGAAAATAAAAATATTTTGTACTATATATTCCGTTTCTTTCTCGTAATAGGTAACGTAGCCTATAACAGATTATTATAATCCTAAGTAAATTTTTGGACTTGATAAATTCATTAAAGCTGAAGTATTCATTTCCTTCAACAAGTAAGTACCAATGGTACCTGATATGTAGCATATGTAAATTTGAAAGAAAAGCTACTCTTCTGTTTTAATTACGAAACAAGCCTGTGCTGATAAGTATTTTTTAAATATCGCAAATATCGCCGATTGGTATTTTATGTTATTGTTGTGATTATATTCTAGGACTATTAATTTATATTACAGTTACGATATTATTTTAAGATCGTGCTATATCGCGTCAGTATAAACAAGGAACAAAGGCTCCGAACAATATTGCTCAAGACTGTACCGTGTCCCAGCTGGTCAATACGTTCAACATCATATTACATTATTGTCAACACTTGTCAGATTCGAACTCTGTTAAAGGCATTGAACTAAATGTGAGAAGAAATAATTTAATTATAACATTTAAGGTAAAATACTATACAGTTATTAGTGTACGTTTGGAAATACACATATTTTCTTAGTGTAATCCATTTTCGTTAAAAAAACTACCGTTACAACAAATGTGTTCGGCTAAATAGAACTTAGAACTGTGTTAATTTCCTATATCACATCGGTAACTGCAAAATAATATATTGTGTGTTGGTTCACCACGCTAAACAATGCAGGGACGGATTTAATTTGGCTATTTATTCTTTCTCATTCATCAATCCCTCAAATTCAATAAGCCAACTTTGGCGAAATTTTTATAATTATTTCTTTTTATATATAAAATGCTGATTTTAGTTAAGACAAATTTCACACAATAATAAAAATTGAAATTCTCTCCTATGACAGTGAAGTAATGATCAATAAATTATAATAGTTAAGATTTGTTTAAATAATTTTACTAAATTCATTTGTTCTTCAATTTATTCATATTGATGAAATAAGTTAAACATTTTATAAAAGATAACTTATGATTTATAGAAATGTAAACCGAGTGATTTTGGGAAAGTTTTTGCATAATATCTGAATCACTTATATTCGTGGCCAGCTACGCTACGCTTCCACACTTAAAATGTAATTTCATAAGGATTACGGATAACGCCATGTTTATACTGCTCAGTTGTAGTTAAGAAACTGCTGGTAAACTGAATATTATAATTTGTTTTGACAAATAATAATATTCAGTCAAAAAAGAGATATTCCCATCAGCCGCTCTTATACAGAGCGGCTGATGGGAATATCTCTTTTTTTGTTTGGATGTATAATTAAAATTTCAATCGGGTAATTTATTTTAAAATCAGGAATAAAAACAAAAACGTATTTAACTGAAATGTAATATGATTCATGCTATAATTCACATTTTAATCGCAGTGGATTTTCTCGTCGCCATTATAAATCTTGGTTTAAATAACTTTCACAATTAACACAAAACTTACGTACAAATGTAATACTACGGTAATGTGAAGCATAAGAAATTTTTAAAGGAGATATTTTGAGAAAACTGTTTAAAAATTATACCAAGCATAATCGATGTGTTTGTAATTTATAAATATTAGTAAACACTTGAAAACGATTTAGTTAAGTTAGATATTGCATGACTCTTATTACAGCTATGTGCTCTTCTCGATATGTCTTGCACATCATAAAATAACGGTAAGGATGAAGTCTTGTACTAAAGGTGAAAGTTTGAAAAATAAGATGTGCAAGCTACGGGAGTTTGCTTGTGTAACTTTTTGGAACCGATGATTGATAAAGTAAGGGGCTCTCTGGAAATATAATGTTGTGTAAAATTCAGTTGTAAGGATGAAGCCTAGTACAAAAGGTTAAAGTTTGAAAAATGAGGTGCAAGCTACGGGAGTTGCTTGTGTAACTTGTCAGAACCGATGAAGGATAAAGTAAGGGGCTCTCTGGAAATATAATGGTATGTGAATTCAGTTGTAAGGATGAAGCCTTGTACTAATTATTAGACCTGTAAATAGTTTTAAATTAGTCCATTTTGTAAATCTTATGAACCAAATAAATTGGATTAGTGTTTACTGCTCCAAAGGTGATGTAAATAGTAAATTTAAAATACTTTTTTATCTATTTTTTCTGCATTAAATACTTCTATTCTACTTAAATATATTTCGAATAAAAGAGAAGTGTATGCTGTAAATGGTACCATGTGGGCCTTATTGAACTAAAACAAGAGTTGGATAGGCTGTATTTTTTAAAGAATAGCTGTTCCACTGGCTGCGAGATTATAAAGGGAAAGTATAACCAGATGAAAAAAATGTATAAATCTGAAATAAGAAAAGCTAAATGTAATTATAACAGTAGTCTTATTGATAACTATAAACTAAGATAAAAGCTGCATGGAATGTAGTGAATCAAACGCTTAATGTAAATAGAAAGCCTGTATTAAAAAGAAATGGGCTATCTTCAGTAAAATTTAATGAGTTTTTTATTGACTCTGTTTATAATATTAGTAATAATATACCACCTAGCAATAGTGATTGTCATCTTTATTTGAGAGCTATTAGTTCAAATCAAAACAATGTTTTTAGTTTCTCTTTGGAGGAATTCACTGTGGAAAGTGTGTACACAGCGATTTGCAGCCTAGGCAACAGTACATGTATTGATATATATGGAATAAATGCTCCTATTCTTAAGATAGCTGCTAAATACATTAGTGAAGTCTTCGCTTATTTGTTTAATGAGTCTATAAGTCAGGGTGTCGTTCCTGATATTTTAAAACAAAACAAGGTTATTCCTGTTCATAAAAAAGGTGCCAAAGATGAACCAAACAATTACAGGCCTATCTATTGCATCTATTGTGCCAGCAGTGTCTAAAATACTGGAATCCTTAGTGCATACTCAACTTATAAAATATGTAGAAGGAAACTGTCTGTTATCTGCTAAACAGTTTGGCTTCAGAACGAAACGTAGTACCATTGATGCAGTTCAAACATTAATAAATGATTGTCTAAATGCAGGTGAAAATAAAGACTGCTCAATCTTTAGATCATTTGACATGTCTAAAGCTTTTGATACTGTTGTACATAGCATTCTAGTTGATAAGTTAGTTGTTTATGGTTCTACTGATGTTACTGTGAAGTTTTTTAGATCCTACTTAACAAATAGATATCAATCAGTGTTTCTAAATGGTTCATTTTCTCCGTATTTAAATGTTAAACATGGCGTACCACAGAGCTCAATTCTGGGTCCGACACTGTTTATTTTGTACATCAATGACCTGCCTTTTAATTTAAGTTCTGTTGGTGCTAGTAGTTACCTGTTTGCTGATGAATTGGGTGTGTATGTTAAAAAAGAACCTTGAAGTCATGAGATCAGTCTTAAGCCAGCAAACCACAGTAATAAATGATTGGTGCTCTGCTAACAAGCTTTGTATTAGCATGGAGAAGGTTTTTGACTTACCTGTTAGTTTAAGTCACTTTGATGTTACCAGTAGTTTAAAATTTCTTGGAATTAATATTCAATCTAATTTAAAATGGGGAAATCACATAAACATCTTATATACTCGTGTTAGCAAGGGTATATTTGTACTTAGGATACTGAAAGATAGTATAGGCACAGATACCTTACTATGTGTTTATTATGCATACATTCACAGCCTATTGTCCTATGGCACTTCCCTCTGGGGCAATTATCATGGAGCTCAGAGACTTTTTGTGTTGCAAAAAAGGTCCATCAGATTAAAATGTGGGGTATCAGCTAGAACACATTGTAAACCTCTCTTCATAAAATCAAGAATTCTTTTCCTGCCATCTATTTATGTATTGTCTGTTTTAATGTATATAAGAAAACAATTAGTCTACTCTTAAGGATTGCACCTCAGTACATGAACACAACACCAGATACAGGCAATATTTGGTGACAATGAGGTGTTGTTATACTCAAAATAGTTTTGTCTACCAAGGGATTAAAATGTACAACAGTTTACCACAACATCTTAAGATGCTGCCAGTAAATAAATTTAAGAATTGCATTTAAGAATTGCATTAATCATATTTTATTAGATGAATGTCTGTACAGTGTTCAAGAGTATTATGACATAAACTTTCTTAATTATTGACTTTTATTAATGGTTGTAACTTATTAATTTATTTTTGTTGTTGCTGACACTTTTCCTGCATTCTGTAATGTGTAATGAAAAATAAAGGAATCTGAATCTGAATCTAATGGTGAAAGTTTTAAAAATAAGGTTCAAGCTACGGGAGTTGCTTGTGTAACTTGTCAGAACCGATGAAGGATAAAGTAAGGGGCTCTCTGGAAATATAATGGTCTTTAAATTCAGTTGTAAGGATGAAGCCTTGTTCTAAAGGTGAAAGTTTTAAAAATGAGGTTCAAGCTACGGGAGTTGCTTGTGTAACTTGTCAGAACCGATGAAGGATAAAGTAAGGGGCTCTCTGGATATATAAGGGAGTTTCTTGTGTAACCTGTTATCAGCCTTTGATAAATGAAATCAAGGTCTCTATCAAAAATATAATGTTTACCTCCAATAGTGAGAATGAACTCTTGTACTAGAGGTGAAAGTTTGAAAGATGAGGGGCCAGCTACAGGAGTTACTACAGTAACTTGTCACAACCGATGATAGATGAAGTAAAAGGCTCTCCGGGAATATAATGTTGTGTAAATCTAATAAATTTCGTATTTCTGTCTCGCCTCCCATAGTTGGGCTGTCAACTTTGTTTTTAATCTTCACTCATCTCTTGCCAGAAAAGCAGTCATGACTTTATAAACTAGATTAAATCCACGAATATTGATAGAAACAAATGTATTTTACAAACACAATGTATTATATTATATTGTTCAGCGTACATACTAATAAATTATTGGTTGTTCCGAGACTATCCCGCAGATTGTTTATAAATAAACAGAAATATTAAATGTATTTTACCATCTGTTTGGTTCATCGTCAGGTTAGTCAATTAGTGGCGTTTTTTTTAACAAAATATAGTTTTTTTGCGTGGAAAATAACAGTTTAATTATTACAAAATATTTGATAAGATAATAAACCAACGGTTAATAATTTAATATAATGAATAAGCAATTAACAAACCTACAATTGATATCGACATTTTTAAATAATTTTAAAAGTTTTTTTATGAATATAATGCCAACCAAACGTGTTAAAACATATGTTGCGATTGTTGTTTTATTAATGTTAACATAATATAAACACTAACCTGGCCCGCATAGACTTACTCTAGGCAATACCGAATGTTACATATTGTAATATAACACATTTACAACATTTTAACTTTACTCATGATGGTAAAGTTACAAAAGAAGCGCGATAAATGCTCTATATTAATTTTTTACCCCCACCGTCCATAATGATAAGGCTATGCCTTAGATAACGAGTTTGGAGGTGATTAGCCAGTATTCTCAGATTTCATTATTGTTCTAAATCATATGCTACGGTTTTGTTAAAAATAAGGAAATGTTTGACGAGCACTGGGAATGTAACTATTTGTATTTGATCATTACTCCCTTATATTCGTCACGGTACTCAACGAAAGAAAATTATTTATTTTCATTCGTGCGTGATAACTGTTTATTTTCCCCGTACTCTGGTATTATTCGAAGGCCATTCCGCCCCTGCCTATTTTTTACATATGTACCGTACTTTATAAATATAAAAATTTAACTTAACCATAATGAGCGCTGAAGTGATCTAAAGTTGAATTTAGTCACTATCTTAAGGTATGTGTTCTTTTTCTCAAAAAAGTGGGGGATGGCACCGAAGGCTGCCCCGAAAAATGCACCGATGCCAACGGCATTTCCGATCGGTATTTGCACAGCCTCAGATCACGTTGGGCGATCTGGCACTGATCTGAGGTTGGTAACGTACCAATTGGAAATACCCTTGGCGACCCCGCAATTTTGGCGAAAAAGAAAAACATCACTTAGGATGGTAGTTAAGTTAAAGATCAGACCATGTGAGCGCTCGTTAAGGTTAACGGTTTAGTACTAGTAACATATTTATGATAATCTAATCTAATCCTACTTACATCGCGTAATACCAAGTTGTAGATAGTATCAGAGCAACCTCCCCATAATACCAAAGTACCATTTTCTCTGATCAAATATAATAAAAGGTCACTGAACCTTGAATTGTATCATAGTACCTAATGTTACTGATAACGCATTAGATTGAGGTTAATTACAGCATAAAAGATAACGTGCTCGATTATTACAATTGAACTTATTCCGGACGAGTTTTGAAGCGAATTGCTCGATACTGACAAGGATTTGTCTAATCGCACAAGATAATATAACCGCAGTTGCGAGGATTACCGAAGTGGCGCCAGATTATCCGTTTTCTCTTTTACATTATTGCTTCTTTCTCCTACATCCTTCTTACAACACTCCTGTGTGTAATATTCTACTAATGTACTCTCCTCCTGTACTTCAGATTTCTTTATCATACATACTTCATTGTATCGGATTTGTCTTATCGCACAAGATAATATAACCGCAGTTGCGAGGATTACCGAAGTGGCGCCAGATTATCCGTTTTCTCTTTTACATTATTGCTTCTTTCTCCTACATCCTTCATACAACACTCCTGTGTGTAATATTCTACTAATGTGTCTCAGATTCTTATCATACATACTTCATTGTATCGGATTTGTCTTATCGCACAAGATAATATAACCGCAGTTGCGAGGATTACCGAAGTGGCGCCAGATTATCCGTTTTCTCTTTTACATTATTGCTTCTCCTTTCTCCTACATCCTTCATACAACACTCCTGTGTGTAATATTCTACTAATGTGTCTCAGATTCTTATCATACATACTTCATTGTATCGGATTTGTCTTATCGCACAAGATAATATAACCGCAGTTGCGAGGATTACCGAAGTGGCGCCAGATTATCCGTTTTCTCTTTTACATTATTGCTTCTTTCTCCTACATCCTTCATACAACACTCCTGTGTGTAATATTCTACTAATGTGTCTCAGATTCTTATCATACATACTTCATTGTATCGGATTTGTCTTATCGCACAAGATAATATAACCGCAGTTGCGAGGATTACCGAAGTGGCGCCAGATTATCCGTTTTCTCTTTTACATTATTGCTTCTTTCTCCTACATCCTTCTTACAACACTCCTGTGTGTAATATTCTACTAATGTGTCTCAGATTCTTATCATACATACTTCATTGTATCGGATTTGTCTTATCGCACAAGATAATATAACCGCAGTTGCGAGGATTACCGAAGTGGCGCCAGATTATCCGTTTTCTCTTTTACATTATTGCTTCTTTCTCCTACATCCTTCATACAACACTCCTGTGTGTAATATTCTACTAATGTGTCTCAGATTCTTATCATACATACTTCATTGTATCGGATTTGTCTTATCGCACAAGATAATATAACCGCAGTTGCGAGGATTACCGAAGTGGCGCCAGATTATCCGTTTTCTCTTTTACATTATTGCTTCTTTCTCCTACATCCTTCTTACAACACTCCTGTGTGTAATATTCTACTAATGTGTCTCAGATTCTTATCATACATACTTCATTGTATCTGTGCAAAATATCATAACCGGCTAAGCGTTAGTGAAGCTTATCATTTGAGGGGCTGGGAAAATATTTAAATATATATGTATTTCGGTCTATTCTCATTCTATAGTCCATGTTAGATATGCTCTGATTACATGTTTTAATTTTTTACTGCATGCTTACGCTAAACTACATCAAAAACAAATTTACTCGATTATTTGCTACCCAATTTAAAATACATCATACTCTAAAAATGTTTAGTTTTTGTGCAGACTTTGATTTTTGGGATTTGGCATTTTTAACAGGAGTTTAATCGCAATAGGTGGTTCTCCTTTCACCTAAATATCTTGTGTCCTGAAATCCGTAGTTTTAGTGGTCCATGGTTACAAATTCTCGTTTTTAAAAGCGATATTTTGAAAGTCAAACATAAATTTATTTGTTTGGTAACTAAGTACATATCCTTCGTATTAAATAACGTGTAGTAAGCAAATCTGTAATAACCACAAAGGATGGGCTGGAATTTATCTATAAAATCAATAACAGTTTATTATACAATTACATTAAAAGAAATATTTAAAAACAATTTTAGTCAATATTAATATTATACATGTTTGATTACAAGCTCACTAACTTTGCCCCGTAATAAATGATTCTACAATGTATTGAACGAAATTACTTTTTTACTTTCCATCATGTATATTTTTACTTCTTTTACGATATTATTTAATCTCTACACGCTTAACTTATATGATGGATAGGTTTTATAAATTACCTACAAGGGTAATTTGAATAAATTAAATACACTACTATTTTCAATTGTATACAATGTAAATCCTATTTCAACCAAAGTGAGAGGTCTGCTCAGTGTCTTGGTTGTACTAACATTTCCTACACGGGTCTAAGCTCCACCTCCTCATACATAATCAGTTGGTAGTTACACAGATTTAAATACTAAAGAAGTCCATTGGAACCGTAATGGGTGTTCTGCTCAGTGTCTTGGTTGTACAAACGCTTCCTACACAGGTCTAAGCTCCACCTCCTCATACATAATCAGTTGGTAGTTACACAGATTTAAATACTAAAGAACTCCATTGGAACCGTAATGGGTGTTCTGCTCAGTGTCTTGGTTGTACAAACGCTTCCTACACAGGTCTAAGCTCCACCTCCTCATACATAATCAGTTGGTAGTTACACAGATTTAAATACTAAAGAACTCCATTGGAACCGTAATGGGTGTTCTGCTCAGTGTCTTGGTTGTAAAACGCTTCCTACACAGGTCTAAGCTCCACCTCCTCATACATAATCAGTTGGTAGTTTACACAGATTTAAATACTAAAGAACTCCATTGGAACCGTAATGGGTGTTCTGCTCAGTGTCTTGGTTGTACAAACGCTTCCTACACAGGTCTAAGCTCCACCTCCTCATACATAATCAGTTGGTAGTTACACAGATTTAAATACTAAAGAAGTCCATTGGAACCGTAATGGGTGTTCTGCTCAGTGTCTTGGTTGTACAAACGCTTCCTACACAGGTCTAAGCTCCACCTCCTCACACATAATCAGTTGGTAGTTACACAGATTTAAAATACTAAAGAAGTCCATTGGAACCGTAATGGGTGTTCTGCTCAGTGTCTTGGTTGTACAAACGCTTCCTACGCAGGTCTAAGCTCCACCTCCTCATACATAATCAGTTGGTAGTTACACAGATTTTAAATACTAAAGAAGTCCCATTGGAACCGTAATGGGTGTTCTGCTCAGTGTCTTGGTTGTACAAACGCTTCCTACACGAGTCTAAACTCCACCTCCTCATATATAAATAGTTGGTAGTAAATACTAACTAACTTCTCTGGAACAAATTTTTAATTAAATATTCCTAATAATTTATTTTTCCAACAAAGGTTTGATACATTAATTCGGGAAACATAGATTTCAGTTATGTATATAGGCTATGGCAAGGTATTCTTGAGCCCATAGATAAACTCATTATAATGGTTGATCTGATATTATTAGAGCCGAATCCGTGATAAATGTACAACAAATGTCTTCACACAGTATTAAAACCGAACTCGTTAGTTAATTTACTCGTAAGGTAATTTTAGGTTGTAACTTTAGGATAGTTTTAGAATAAGTTAAAATTTAGGTAGGTTATATGGGTAGAGCTAGGTTAAGTTGAGAAAAGTTAAGTTAGATTGGTTGAGGTTAGATATGGTAAGGTAAGGGTAGTTTAGGTTAGGTTAGGATAGGTTTTAAGGTTCGATTACTTTAGTTATGTTAGATTAGGTTACGTTCTGTTAGGTTAGGAAATGTCACGTTAGGTTAAATTAAGTTTAGTTAGGTTAGGCCATTTAGGTTAGGATAGGATAGGATAGGTTTATGTTATGTAATTTCAGGCTACGTAGTTTAGGTTAGTTTAGTTTAGTAAATTTTTGTTAAGGTTAGATTAGGTAATGTTAAGTTTGGTTAGTTTAAATAACGCTAGATTACTTTTAGTTAGGTTTTTTCTATGTTCCGTTAGATTAGGTGTAAAAGACGTCGCGTTACGTTGTTTACGACGGCTATTATTTAACTTACGTTGGGAGGTGTAATGCTTATAGCATTTAATGTTTAATATGAATCTTTTGTGACTGGATTAAGGGGAAAAACCGAATATACTATAGTAACAGAAGTAAAAAAACAGATTTGTTTGTGAATAATTCGAGTAGAAAGATTTCCTAGCTTATATGTCGAAGAATATTCAAATTCATTGCCATAAAGATTGTCAACTAACAGGTTCCATATCCAGCAGACCCCGCCAAAGGCACTGCTATCTAAAAAACATACATTAATGAGGGCGAAAAGTTTTGCTTCACCTCGGGATCCAAGAACGCTACAGTCGGGTCTGTCGTTACTCTGAAATTGGTGAATTCCTTATTAATTTATTGTGATAAAAACAATGAATAGTTTGATATATTTACTAGCAAAACGAAGTATTCTATGGTAACGTATCATACAGTAAAAACCCTTTATTTTAAGGTAATCTCTTCCTGTACTAAAGGCTGGTTTTCAGAGTTAGCTCGTATCCCAGAAATATAAATACACGTCTGGCAGAATAACAGAATAACAGGTAAGTCCAGATCCGGCTCTAGGCTATAGAGGTAACGAAATTTATATGATGAACTTCACCTTGTTACATTACCCAAGAACTGTCAAGAATGTCATAATATTCTCTAACTTTTCCCTCAACATAAGACGGATCTTTACTCACAAGTAGTAAAAGCGTTGTATATCAAGTAACGCCTTATTTACTCCAAACTTTGCTGTGTGTCCTGAAATCTCGTAACTTGACAAACAAGTAATATCGTATAACAAACGTTACATTCAAAAACGTTATTTGATGTTTAATCAGTTTAATATTGTAATTTTTCTTGTTGGTTGATATTTGTTACAAATAAATATTTTAATCCATATAGGATTACGATGCAATATTATAAAACATAAAACCATAGTGCACCTTTATAAATCGGTACCACTAGCATCAGTCACTATTGTGTGTGGTTCTGCTGTTAGCACTGTAATTCATTTTTTTATAATCGCTTTCTTGTCCGCCTTCAGCAGGTGTTTACGTTACAAAGAACGGTACTTTTGGATTATACCGACCACACCAGTATGAAGAACACAAAAATATAAATTTATAGAAACAAACATGATAGAAAGAAAAAACAACTCTTTAATTACAAAATTACAAACTTACAAGCATTTCCAGGTATTGTGATCAGTATTGTTGTCGCTGTTATCTTATCTTTCTCGAGAATCCCGATTACGGCAGGCCGCGCGGCATCACATGATTTACACGGTACATAATTGCCTTTCCATTACAATTCAATTTATATTTCTGATCAGCCCCTCTAGAATTTGATATTTTACTGATAGGTACTATCTCGAGGGATGTTTTTTTTTCGTCGACCGGAGGCACTCGCATTTTGGGTGGCGGAGTGTGATCAAGAATAAAAACAAGTTTTGACTGTTTTTTTTTCAATAAAGAGTTTAGTTTTATTTTGGTAATGTTTGTTTTTATTGAATTTTTGTGTTTGGAGAAATGTAGAGTTAAAACACGGAAGTACAACAAAGCGACGCACCATCTGAACGGGCGGCGAGACTCTGCAATCACGTTATCTACTAGACCGCTCGACTTTGACCTCTGTCTGAGGATGGGGAGGGGTTTGCGATAAGACAATTCCTGTTTTATATTGACGAAATATTGTTCCTAACGCTAATCTAATAATCAGTAGAAGCAAACTGTCAAATAACGATTCATGTCTGGGTGTGGTCGGTATAGTCCCAAAGTACCCAAAGAACTTAGCCATTACTTGTCCCTCAAAATCATTATTAGCAAAAGTGCAAAAGCTTTAAAGGTCTTAAATGCTTGTTCTGTCTGATAAAAGGTGGCCTGTTATTCAGTGAAAAATCTTCGTTTATTTATAGTAAAAAACCAAATAATGTTTGAATTAAAAAAAACATTTAATTGAACTAGTACCTTTTTATACAAATTGCCTTCATATTTCAAACGAATTTAAGAATTAATAAATATTGGCCTCCAAAATTTTAAAGATAAACGACAGAAAATCGTTATATTACAAAAAGGAACGGCTATAGATCCAAGTACACCTTGTACTCGTTTAGTACATTTTAAGAATTACGATGGAGACATTAGAGTTCTTCTTATTGAAAGTGAAAGGCCGAGAGGATGATAAAACAGTTGTATTTGAATGCAATTTTATTGTTACTGGAATCAACTCAACAGATCTCATGAGTTTATTGAACGTCGTGCACGAGCCCATGGTAGGCCAAAGACAAGGACAACTGATCCGAGTGTCTGTACATTATTCAAACACGACACTTTTACTTTTCGTTTGTATCCTGGGAGTATTCTACACACATACAACACTCCCAGGTGTTAAGCTCTTTATTATTCTTCTTCTCTGTCTCTTACCTGATCAATTTCATGTCGTGATGTGCTCACTGGCTAAATGTGTGTAGTGTGCATATCTCGTCTTTATAACTGATAAATGTCATGGTTCAGTGAAATTGTTAGTTAATTTGCTATATTTTAAAGTTAAGCTGTTCGTTAAAAGTTCAATTTAAACTTAATAGGTCTTAATATAACTGTCTGGTCATAAATACATTTATTTTTATACTGCAGATATACGCAGGTTTTAGTAGAGTATATTAAATCTTTTACTTATTAGAAAGTTGAGGATATAATAAAAAAAAGTTCGAAAAAAGAATGGAGATTGTGTAGTAAATATAAAATGTATTTTTCTCGTTTTGAAATGTTTAGAAGAGAGTTATCTAATATTCTGGGACGACGTAATGTATTCAGTTCTATTCAATGCTAGAACTGTATTCAGTTCTATTCAATGCTAGAACTGTATTCAGTTCTATTCAATGCTAGAACTGTATTCAGTTCTATTCAATGCTAGAACTGTATTCAGTTCTATTCAATGCTAGAACTGTATTCAGTTCTATTCAATGCTAGAACTGTATTCAGTTCTATTCAATGCTAGAACTGAATTCAGTTCTATAATTAATGTTAATAACAAATAATAACAGTCAGAAATATTTATTACAACAATAAATTTAGTATTATTGTGATTAAAAACCTGTAAAATAGTATTTTTAAAGATATTATTAACCCACATTGTCCTACTCTTACGTTTGTGTACAGAACACCTCGGTGGTTTTAGTTATAACAGTTGCAGTACTCTTCAGGGTGATGTGTATTATAATCGTGTTGGATAATATTTTTAAATAGAAATTAGGAGAAATTATGGTTTTATTTTCATTTCAAACGTATAAAAAGTTTTCTCACAACTAGTTCATTTGTTTCTTTTATGTTTTGGAGTAAATGGTCTGACTTACAAGAACAAATGAACACTCTTTAAGACATTGTATATTATGGTAAAAAATAATGAAGATTATCTAGTTTAGTTAGTTAAATTATCTCGTATTTTATTTCCTTATAGTACGACTTATTGGAATAAAACCTAGTATATTTTCATTTCTAATCACTTATATCCCTGACAATGTAGTATTCTTATAATTGTTTTCGTTGGAAAATATAAAATACGGTAGAACCTATTAAAAAGGATGCAAAGAAAAAAGTAACGGAGTTGGTCTCTAAAATGTGCCCCCAATTACCGTACAAACACAGCGATTGCGGCGAGGTACGCGCGGTTCAGTGCTATCCAGAATAATGCACCAATTATACAGTCTCCCACTCTACAGATACATGGTAATAACTTTATTATTCCCAGAGCCTTATACAGACTTACATTGATAATTCATAAACTATACGTGTAATTTTTTACATGTTTACGAAATAAAATGTTTGTAATTATTGAAAAGTTTCGGTTACTTTAAAAAAAGCACTATAAACTCTTAATAATTTATTTTCACACCTAAAAATACGAAATAATTTTCCCTAAACAAATCTTGTTCTTAATATATTATGGCACATTTGATAGGTGAATGGTAACCGACCTAAACTAAACGCTATAACAATGCTTTTAACATCCGCATGAAATAATCCTACGATTATACTAATGTTTTTTTTTTCTCTTAGGACAAGAGGCTTATAAATTGCACTTAGTCCTATAACAACCTTGGCACTGCTTCAGGAGTGACAGGATATTCAGGATGGTTAAGGCCAGGGGGTAGGGGCCGCATCCTATTGAGATTCGTGAGGAAAAATTAGGTCACTAATCTCAAAGTCATATCTCCCCGGAAGAGGGGAAGGCCAGCTCTTAACCAGCCTCTCCAGTCAAAGCAGGCAAGGGTGACACATCCTTGTTGAGGCTAGCAAGAACCGCTGACACTGAGGGAACGAACCCCATCAACTCCAACAGTCCATCTCCTGCAGTAGACTAGACCTATCGAATTACCCTTGCACCCTAGAATCTCGAGATTTGCGGTTAGTGATGTGCCGGTCCTGGACATCCATAAGTTTGCCCAAATGTAACTGACACATCATCTTTTGCTGTGCTCAGTGGTAGGTTCAACTGGAAGTTATAAACCAGCCAGAATTGATCCCTGCTGGGAACCTGTAAACAGACAGAATGTTACCATTCTCAACTCTTGTGTCAGGAAAATGTAACAAATCCTGTAGGTGTCATCTAAATTATTGGCTGTTTCTAAAAAGTCTTCAACAAAAAGTACCAATTTTTTGTCAAAGTACCTGATGTGTAATTTATTAATATGCAATATGAAGAAAGTGATTTTAACGATAAGTTTTTAAAATGAGAATAGGAAACCAGCTATATCAGAAGTAAACCAGACGTACAATAAATTAAGTAAACGGAGTCTACAACTTACGTTATTATTGTAAATAAATTAAAGTCTGTACATAATAAACATACTAACACATTAACCCTAGTTCTATCGGTAACAATAGTTTGGAACGAGTAAAATGAGGAATAGCCAAACTAGTTAACACATAATGTTGTGATGTGTTGTTAGTAGATATTTTAAACTAAATTACTAAAATATGCTATTTAGCTAGTTTATTTAAATTGATGTAATAAGAACTTCAAAAAAGTTTTCACATGGAAACATTACTATGTAGACCTTCGAATTTTGAATACCGTGTCACATGCTTTCACTGAAGATTTTTTTGTAGTGGAAAATGGAATTATCAGAACAAGGGTTATATTGCAGACCATAACCGAAAGTAATAAAGTAAACCGAGTGAAAACGGTAAAATGCAAATACAATAAAAATATGAGAAATTCGAGCGTCTTTTAATCATTTTAAAAGTAGATTTTAACACTTTCTAAATGTACAGGTGCAAAATGTATAGCAAATTTCTTCCGTACCGAATTAAAAATTAAAATAATTTATTTAATTTAATTGTCTCTCTAGCACCACAAAATATATGATTGAATTTGTAACTGACAAAAAATTGACAGCATATTATAAGACCTATGGATAATAGTTTCTACTACGAAACAAGAAGCGGCTATAGAGGTTGGATATTATTAATATTTTATTCTGAGTAAGTCATAATATTTCAAATCTAATATTAAACATAATATCAAATATGATTTAAACTCTTAATGTTTAATAACTTCCTTAAATCTTGAGAGAGGCTCTGAGGTGCAAGGTTTTGTTACCTATTCTGGGTCCGTCCCAAATGACATACTGTACAATGTACGCCTGAATATATTATAATTCATGGCTAACAGCTGTAAGTTTCCATATTCATGTCACTTACCCAGTTACACTTGCCTTCTACCACAGAAATAAAATCCTACTATACAATGTACATTTGAATATATTATAGTTCATTTCTAACAGCTGTACGTTCCCATATTCATGTCACTTACCCAGTTACACTTGCCTTGTACCACAGAAATAAAATCCTACTGTACAATGTACATTTGAATATATTATAGTTCATTTCTAACAGCTGTACGTTCCCATATTCATGTCACTTACCCAGTTACACTTGCCTTCTACCACAGAAATCAAATCCTACTGTACAATGTACATCTGAATATATTATAGTTCATTTCTAACAGCTGTACGTTCCCATATTCATGCCACTTACCCAGTTACACTTGCCTTCTACCACAGAAATAAAATCCTACTATACAATGTACATTTGAATATATTATAGTTCATTTCTAACAGCTGTACGTTCCCATATTCATGTCACTTACCCAGTTACACTTGCCTTCTACCACAGAAATCAAATCCTACTGTACAATGTACATCTGAATATATTATAGTTCATTTCTAACAGCTGTACGTTCCCATATTCATGCCACTTACCCAGTTACACTTGCCTTCTACCACAGAAATCAAATCCTACTGTACAATGTACATCTGAATATATTATAGTTCATTTCTAACAGCTGTACGTTCCCATATTCATGCCACTTACCCAGTTACACTTGCCTTCTACCACAGAAATAATGTTCCTACTGTACAATGTACATCTGAATATATTATAGTTCATGGCTAACAGCTGTAAGTTTCGATATTCATGTCACTTACCCAGTTACACTTGCTTTCTACCACAGAAATCAAATCTTACATTATACGACTGAATATATCAATCGTATTCATCACTAACAGCTTTAAGTTTTCATATTCATATCACTTACCCAGTTACACTTTCGTTCGACATACGAATCAAATTTTATTCTTTCATAGTACAAAAAGAAGGTTATGAAAAAGTAAATGAATCTGTCAAGAAAATATTGCTTTGTATTACCAGTTATTTATATATACGTTATTCGTCCGTGCCGTGTTTTGTGTGCCATGTAAACTGCTTACCACGAGAATAATAAATTCTGTGAAATTCATAAGGACAAAACAAAATGTTAGTTGAATTTAGAGTTTAGCTTCAGTTTCAACCTTCTTTTTTATTGCAGTGTTTGGTATCTGAAACTGTCTCAGACAAGACTCCTGAAATCAAGATAGAAAAATTAAGAATCAAATGAAGAAGCTCAAAACGAAACATTTACATCGTTTCGACATCAGAGACACCTGTAAAATAGGTGAAGTAATAGTCTTATCTTCTCATCAGGTACACAACTGAGTGAACTGCGATGTGACAGATTTGAGCTTCCTTGTTGTCGACTTTCTTTGGATCTCTTCAGACGAACATGACTCCAGATTCCAGGAGTCAAGTATGAGACAGCGTCCGATACCAGGTACTGTAAATAAAAAGAAGGTGAACTGGAGCTAAACTCAAAATCCAATTGAATCAACCCTTCCTGCTATAGCTACGTTACGTGGAGAAAACTGGGTTGTTCCACCGAGTTTAGAGATCGAAGAATTTCACCTTCATTTTGTTTCCTGCTTGAACTGGCTGCGGATTCACTGGCTCCAACTTTTCGGACTCTTGCCACCAAGAGTATTGAATATTTACAAGGGATCTTCAAATCGATGTCCTCCATCACTTCCTCAGAAAGGGTATCTCAAAAAGCTGTAAGTAAGTAAAACTAAGTCAAGTGAACTATTTCATTACATTAAAGCACAGCACTAAAGATATCTTTCATTTCGTTTCAATATATGGATATTTAATTTAAATAATCGTATAACACACGATTGTCAGGGAACCTGAGGTAAAAATGATTTATGTTGCGGCAATCAGATTAACGAATAAGAATGTAAAATTTGCTGACAAACAATAGCGATTTGCATTTAAAAAATGTAGAACTGAACTTATAACTGTTCCGTGCTATTTGAACCATGCCAATAATGATTCGTCTATTTCCTAATCAGAAATGTACATTAGCATGACAAACAGCCATAATGGACGCAGCAATATTACATAATGCTGACATTACGTTTGTGCGGCATTCTATTGTAAGTACAGCATCAATGGAACGATAATACATAGAATAATTTGCCTTCATAGAATAAAAGTACCTTCACTTTGTATTTCTTTACTGAAATGTATAAAATATATATGAGAAATTTCAATATCTATAAATGCCGTGCTAGTTTTGTTACCAACTTCATTCATGTGTTATTCTGCAAGCCTACCTAAAAAAAAAAAACAAAAACTCTTAATGTCCATTTAATCATATTATACTAGGAATAAGCATTATAAAACATTAAGTTTTTATGAAATATCGTATACGGATTTTATATAGCTTTATAATTTTAAACGGCAGTTTAAATATGCTAAAATTAACCGCAGAAGATTGTGTAGAAGTTAAGCTAAACAAAGGATTTTTTGATTAAGTTTGTCTGTATCAGAAAGGCGTTTCAAATTTCATTTCATTAATCATTTTTAAATAGCAGTATCATTGGTCATTTTTCCCGCACCATATTGCCAATTAAAGCAAACAAATATTTATTTGTAGTTGAGAAAGTAGTATAACATGATACACTTCCATTTACAAAAGAAAATTAACTTTTTCCTTCAGAACAATATTATATTAAAATATGATTGTACTGTTTCATTTTTTTCATTTTAATACAGTGCACAACTCTCAGGTTAGTTACCTTAAAGGTCACACTTGATTTTAAAGGTCAAAATAAGTAACCTTGATTTTAAAGGTCACAATAAGTAACCTTTATTTTAAAGACCACAAATAAGTCACCTTGATTTTAAAGGTCAGAATGAGTAACCTTGAATTTATAGGTTACTTACGTAAATGCACTAAAGTAAAAAGAGTTTCATTTTCCCAAAACAGAGCCGGCACTGTATGGTGGTGAAGTCACATTTGTTAAAGTAATGGCCAGATTGATCAAGCTGCGACTTCTCACCCTCTTGCCTTTCTGTGTTACTTTCATGTAAGGGCGACTCCACGTTTTCCACATAAATACTATCACTGTGTTCAGTGATGAACCGTGATTTGTAATTAACTAATTTATGTAGAATATATTGCATTATTTATTGGCTGAGCGTTAACAAAGTCTATAACACGATGGGCTGAAAATTTTCATTTTTGCCTGTCGGTCTATATTATGTTTTTCTGCACGATATCTCGAGAAGGAAGTGATTGATAAATCTTGAAACTGTGTACGAAGCTTTATTTTCACATAAACAACAATGAGTTCGATGGCGAAATTAATCAAACATTTTTAAATATTCTTATGGGTATCGACAAAATATCATAATAAATAAATTTGTAAACAAACTTAGCACAATCAAAATTGGAATTTTAACATGTAAAATAGTCACATATGTAGCCTTTCTACCTCAAGACATGTGGTAGCTTGGTGTGTAGACACGTATCATTTAAATTCTAGTATGAAACCCAACTTGATGAACACAATTGTGAATGTATTATGTAAAAACGTATACAGAGCGTCCCGTAACTCTCTGCACACAGGTATATCACGTTATTGCTCAGGTAAAGACAAACATATTTCACCTTATAAACATGGGTTTCCTATGCTTAGTTCCCATCTGTCTGTCTGTATATGTTTTTTATAAAAAAAGTTTATATCTTAAAAACTAATAAATTCAATTATACCAAATTTAGCTCAAATGTTTATAATTTCAAGGCCAGTTACTGAAACATATATCATGAACTTTTCTTTTAATATGTTTCAAAGGAGGTTCTCAAAGAATAGCCAACAATACAAAATGGCAGCTCTCAATATGAACCATGTCACAGTAATTCTGCTCTAAATCAGTTATTTACTATTCTATTTTTATAATTTGGTGTCATTATATTTTTGATAACATCCTCTAAAAACTGTTCTTTGAATTCTTGAAAGAAATTTCAAGTTCTAAAGACATTTAAAGTTTTAAAGTTTTAATTGCCGCTATTTTGAAAATATGAAAGATAATTTTATGATACACTTTTCAGTAACTTGTTACCACACAAACTTTGAGTAAATTTAGTATAATTTAATCTATTACATTTAAAGATTAGAAACTAAGCACTGGAGACCCAAGTTTATATGGTGAAATATGTTTGTCTTTACCTGAGCAATAACGTGGTATACCTTTGTCCAGAGAGTTAAGGGATAACCTGTATACAAAAAAGATAACATAAAAGAAGTCTAAAATTTTGAAACTGGCAATAATGTATTGTAATAATAGTGTATGTCCATCCTTCAGATTTCTCTGAGCGTCGTTGAAACTTATCACCTAGTAGTGTAACAGAATTTGTCTATTTTGCCAGTGGAGGGATGTAAAAGTTTATTTTGCGTATTAGTCGAATTTTTAGTGTTTCATTGATGTTTACAGAAGCCTCAACTTGCCCCTCACTTTACAAAATTTGGCATTTGTTTATGGAATTAGCAACCTAATACATTTCATGAGCCTCTACCATCGTAAAATATATTTAACTAATTACAATCATTCATTCAGTATTGTTTTTATTATGGATATTACAGCTAGCTCGTCAAAACGATCTGCATATCTTACTCAAAATCGTAATATCGGGATCTTGAAGCCTAAACATATTATAACCACTTGTAAGTATAGAAATTACTTCTAATATATTTTGGTCTCAAAATAACTGTGATGTAGGACATAATTTGTATACAATAAATGAATAAGGGTTAAATCCTAATCAAAAATAATAAATATGAGATGAAAAAGAATTGTGCCTAAAAATAATATATAAAGCAATAATTTTCTAATAATAATAGTAATTTAATAAATATTTTGATATAACTATTTTACACGGTGTCACAAAAGTCTGACCATATTCTTCTTAAAATATCCAGTGTTAAAAGAATAAAAAACAATTACATTAAAGGAAATGTTTGCGACATAAATAATGTAACTAATTCTTCTACTTCAAAAAGTGTAGAAATAGTTAAACTATTTAATTTAAATGGGTTTATCTTATTATAATCAATAATTATTTTACAGATAATAATAAAACGTCATTAAAATGCTATGGCTACTGTTTCAATTAGTTTAAAGATTAATTTGAAATTTAAAACCAGTGCTCCAATTATATATTTCAAAATTGTAATTTAAACTAAGGCATGGGTAAGCTTACTTTAACCTTATTTAATGATGTTAATATGTCGGTTAATAGGCTCTAATGGATAAAAATCATCATCCCAACTATAAATTAAACAAGCAATTGATTTGTAATTGAAATTAATGTTAATGGACAGGACGCGTGCTGGAATTCGTATTTATCTTCTAGATTTGTAGATCTCCAATGGTTAATAAACCTATATCTATACAAGGTCTCATTATACTCAGACTATATGAGTCCGATATTCTTAAAACATTGAGTATACTAAAAATATTTCAATATTGATAGAAGACCTTTTCTTAAAGCGCTTTAATTTTAACTAGTATAACATAAAATTGAAATGTGTATAACAATACAATGTGTTGATTGTTCACAACACAATTCCTGACAAAAAAAATCCTATAGTCTTCCTCTACTAAAACCCAACATTGAACTGGTGTAAATATAATTAAACTTAAAATACTGCTATCGGATTTAGTAATTGGTTAGTTTTTTTATTTCAAACAAAATATAATGATTTGTGTTTTTTTAGCCGTTACACTGACATAAGATACACGAGGTTATTAAAAAAACATAGTTAACAATTTAAACACACAGCAGTTAGGGAGTAGGTGCCGTAGGCTGGCATACTATACAAAGTGTCGGAACACACGTATACTCATAAGGGATGTCCGATTGTATTTTGTAAATAAACATTGTTGAATATTTCACAATGATCACAAGCTGCTTGTTCAGAGCGCGTTCTCTTCGATGTACTGTAACCGTTTATGAATATGTATGAGAAAACAAACAAATCAATGTGTGAATTTAACCGCCGAAATGTGTGTGTGGTCAGACGGCATAAATAAACAGTTCTCTGGGCATACTCGGAATTTTGTGAAAGGGCTGGACGGAAAAAGTTTTCCCGAGTGTTAAATGTTTACTTATCATGTTTCTTTGTTAATTACATCTTCCTATTACTCCTTTAGAGTAAAGATTGAATCCTCTCTTGAATCCTTGGCTACATGCTTTTAATTGCTTGTGACTGATCGATATTTATTAAATAAGACAGTATATCTTAAAAAAAAGGGATTTTTTCAGACAATGCTCTACCCTTCCTGTGGAAAATTGCAACATTAAAGAACATAGTTGATTGCGTCTGACCAGTGGCGTATATAGAAAATTATATGGTGGGGGGAAGCTGACACATTCGGTAAGTTTAAAAAGTATAAAATACCACAAAAAACAGGGGCTCGGAAATCTGACCCAAGGAAATTTTTAAAGGATTGTATTATATTTTAAAAAGCTACTGGGTGCAAATTTAATTGTAATGTTTGTCTTTAAAAAATTTCGACAAGGCTTTGAGTCTCCCCCCGCAATTTTAATGTTTGTCTTTAAAAATGTCCTACAAAGGCTTTGAACCCCCCCCCCCTTATACACGTTCTTGCATATAATCTGTGATAAATTCGTAACACTATTTTATAATGTGTTATATAGTGCACTGTTTACACAGCAGCACACATTACAAAGATGAGAGGTCTGAGTGCATTCCCTGACAAAAGCATACTATCGCCATAGAGCGAGACATACAAGCCTGGGTTGACATACAAAGGACATTCTTGGAATGGCTCATGTACAGTAGAGAGAACTTACAAGCGAGCAAATCGAGCTGGAGTACGCTTACGATATCATTTTGTAGAGGAGAACCGTAATGCTATCTAAAGTTTATCTCAGTACGGATATTATATAATGTAAGTAATAATTTAGTCCTAGTATATGTATTGGTTTATTTGGATTGGGATTAGTATTATATTTTTTTACAACTTAAGAGGAATATGATTATTTTTATTAAGCATCAAAAATGTAAGTTTACTATAAAGTTTGCATAATAAAATGAGAAAATAGAACAAAATTTAAAAAAATGCAATGCATGTACCGCTATTAACTAATGCTTAAAACTTAAAGTCGGACGCTTAAGTACTATATATTTGTACATAAGCATGGCTTAAAAAATAAAGAAACTAGTTTTAATCCCAAAGGCAATATTTCAATTAAAGAATAAAACGTTTAAAATTGCTGTTATTCACATTTGGGCGAAGTATTCACCAAACACACACACACACACAAGATTAAGAGCAAGAAAAATTGTGTAAAGCAGACAAATTAGGTTATGTTGAACATAACTTAAAGGTAGAGAAATCAACCATGATTAAATATAGGAAAGAGAATATTCCAAGTATGCGTAATAAATAATTAATACTTATGGTCGTTGACGTAGATTTCAACCCATGAATTAACAAAACATATGAATACTGTCTTGCGTGTGGCATCTTAAATCAGATGCTATCTCAGACTTGACTCCTGCGACAACAATGAAACAGCTGTTTTCTAACACAGAGCAATAAAACTAATTGAGCTGAAGAATTCAGAGGTGCCAATCATATTTTTCTACCTTGCATAGCAAATTGTTTATAAGCATTCAAAATTGCACCATTCATTTATGAAAACCCTGTATTTCATTGAATTACACCATTCTAAAGTGATATTTATGTTTGGCCTTTTTCCAAACCTTACTTGCAATTATAAAATTGATAATGTTTGTATACGACATACAAGGAGTGACACGTGTAAGGATTTGTGGAATAAATTACCAACAAAACGGAACTTAACGAATTAAAAGCTCTGCACAACTTGTGTAACGTTTATCGTTTTACAATGGTACAACGTGTAGCCTCTTTTGATCATCAACTTTTACGACCGATAAAAAACTCGAAAAGTTGGATGCCTCCGATGTTGTATGTTGAATGGGGCACTTTACTTCATACACGATATAGCTGCTGTTCTGTTTCCTATTGGTCAAAATACGGTTTTTATATCATCTGTTTTATATATAACTTCCTGAATGTACTTTATAACGTGTGAGTTTTTACAGACATTTTGGTTCAGATTATTTAAATACTAAACTGTACCAACAAATAAAACTACTACCAGCTGGAACTTTGTGGAAACGGATTTGTTTTATTCTTAGGGCAATTCTGCCCGATGTTCAGTGTTTAATGATGTTATATAGTATTCCATGCGTCATGAAACACAAACTACTTAATCCAGTTTTGCTTAAAGATTCCCTATTGATGAAGGTTTGAAAGGATGAGAGAGTTTAGGACATTTGACAACGTTATATGTTACAAAAGTTATAACACTAGGTTTCCCCTTCTTTTGCTTAATTTGTATGTATTAATACCTCCTCCACGTGACGAAGAGAATAGATTCTAATCCTCGAAAACATTGTGTTATGCAACAAAATTGTAATAATTATAAAAAAATTATGTGCCACAAGTTTAAATACATCTATTTAAACCTTATTTTTTTGTAATAAATTTTTATGACTATTTATAACGTCGCTGTTTATTTTTGATTCTCTTCAGACGAGTCTGCGATAGCATCAGATGACATGTTAGACACTGTATTACCAAATGTCTTGTATTATTATTATATAATTATACAGTTTACCTGTGTTTAGCCTTGAAAAGCAGTGATATTATTCTTCAATGTATAATTGACTAAATGAATAGTATATTTGCACAATTTATTTTGAGACAACGCGCGCTACAGATGATCAAAATACAGCAGAAGTAGAAATTTTGTGCGGTTTTAAAACAAGTTTACTAACTTTCCTTCCTTGCCAGGGATCACCTTGCACTAATTTATCCTTTATTATAACTTCGTGTTTTCAAATGAGTATTAATTTTGGCTCACCATTTCAAATGCGCAATCTCGTATAACCTGGGGTAAATTTTAAACAACTGCTGACGCATATTAAGAGCTAGTTTTTAGTAAGGCAGTCTACATATTAGCTCTGGTAAAAACAACTTTAAGCAACTTGCACGTTGTTGTATGTTGGTCACATATTTACAGAAGATGCCTCGTTTTAACGGTGTAAACAATACTCATGCAAACGCTTTTTTTCTTTATTATTTAGAAATAATCCTCGAATTTCATTACTTAAACATTAAATATCCCCTTCCAGCTCAGTCAGACCAAAGATAGGTTTCACATTTGGCGGTCATCTAAATGGCAAACTAAAGATTCATTATTTGTTTAGATGCTGTAATTCCACAACACTGATGGAACAATAACTCAGTATTAGCACATTAACAATAATGGCAATTCCAACATTTAGGAACTCCATAATCAGGGTAATCATATAAACTGTGTACTGATGTGGACTTGGTTTAGATACAACTGATCCGAGAGTAGGTTTTTAAATATATTTACTTATAACGGTTCCATTAAATAATGATATGACGGAACAGCTGTTTCATTGTTGTTAGTTAAATTGTGCAATAACTTGAAACATTTGATTCTGATCTAGAAAACATGTTTTCTGATCAAGAAAAAGCCAAGTTGTGTGCTATTGTTTAGTGAATTAAGGTCTTCTGTTTTAGTGCAAAGGGCTTTTAGAAGATTAATTAACAAAGATCCACCTCATAGAAACAACATTACGCGTTGGAGTAAACAATTCGAAGACACTGGATCGGTACAAAAAACGGAAGTCTTCTGGGGGACCGACTGTATCAGAGGTAACAATTCAAAACGTTAGAGAATTCTTGTCTTAGATGTCCACAAAAATCTCTTCCACGTCGGAGTCTGGAGCTTGGAATCCATGTGACAACTCTGCATAAAATGTTGCATAAAAGGCTTCATTTTCATGCCTATAAAGTTCAACTGTTGCATGGGATCAAACCGAATGATAAAAATAAACGTGTGGAGTATGCAACTTACATCTTAAATCAGATTGAAGAAAATTAATCATTTTTAAATGATGTTATGTTTACAGATGAGGCAACTTTTCATGTTAACGGGTGTGTTAATAGACACAACGTTAGAATTTGGGGTTCTGAACATCCTCATGAGATCATAGAAATAATCCGAGACACACCAAAAGAAACGTCTGGTGTGGACTTACTAAAAACAAAGTAATTGGACCTTTTTTCTTTGCCGAGAAAAGTCTTAATGGTAATGTGTATCTGGACATGCTAGAGAATTTTTTTTCCTCAAATTGACGAGGTTTATAATGTCAATATGGTGCATTTTCAACAAGATGCTGCGCCACCCCATTATTAGGACTTTGTTCGTGATGCTTTGAATGACAAGTTTGGACAAAGATGGATAGGTTCGAGGTGGCCCAATAGCATGGCCTCCTAGAATCCCGGATTTGACTCCAAGCGATTTTTTTTGTGGGGATACGTGAAAAACATTGTTTATTCTTCAGAAGATCCGTGATTTAGCTCATTTAAAGGAAAGGATTTATGAGGCAGTATCATCGGATACAAGAGACATGCTGCACAGTGTATGGGCCGAGATCGACCATAGATTAGATGTCTGCAGAGTCTATCGGTGGTGGACACATTGAAATGTACTAAATGTATCAGTATAAAATTGTTTTTAACGAGGATTCTAATGAAATAAATATTTTTAATGTACTTCGTACGGTTCTCTTTTTATTTTATGTTTAAATTGTACTATTCATTTATGTAAATCCTGTATGCCTAGAAAATTACATTAGGCAAAACACGCTCATTATTCTGCAAGCGCTGTCTTAACTCAAAAGATTGTCCATGACAATACTTAAAAAATGAATATTTATATATGCAGTCATAAATCAATATAAATATAATGTAAAAATTAACTAGAAAGTCCTTAAAATTAACGCAAGTAACATGTAGTTTTACAGTGCAGATTAAGAGCAAGAAAAAAATTGTGTAAAGCAGACAAAATTAGGTTATGTTGTACATAACTTAAAAGTAGAGAAATCAACCCATGATTAAATATAGGAAAGAGAATATTCCAAGTAATGCGTAATAAATAAATTAATACTTATGGTCGTTGGACGTAGATTTCAACCCATCAATTAAAAAAACAATATTAATACTGTCTTGCGTGTGGCATCTTAAATCAGATGCTATCGCAGAATTGACTCCTGAACATTCTGGAGTCATGTTCGTCTGAAGGGAACAAAAAATTATCAGCGACGATATTAAATAGTCATTCCTTCACTTAGATTGCAGTATATTTTGTAATCTATGTGTCTCTGATGCAAGAAGTTCGTTTGATCTTTTTTCATTCTTCGTAGCCGCTTTTCACCTATATTGTTCAACATATTTAGGTTTACTCAAATTCAGAACTTCGTCCTTAAGTGTTTGATAGTAAAGCCGAATGCTTATTATGTGAAAAAGTAGCAGTTTTTGGATTTTTTGGGAGACGTTTGAAAAAGGCGCTTAAAGTCTGAAAGTTTTACAACACCAAACCTCAACACCTCAACACAGTTGGAAACAATTAGGTGGAAACAATATTACATTGAGAAACCTATCTACTGCGAAAGAAATGAACAGTGTAGTTTTAGCAGATTATTTCATGTTCTTTTATTGAAGATCAGTAACAGTACGTATGTACTAAGAGCTATCAGCATGTCTCATCCTCTGGGATTAAATCCCATGATAAACCTATAATCACAAAAATCTACTTCACCCTACTGAAGAAGAGTCATGTTTGATGTACAACCAGTTTTTGCCAGTCTCCTGGATACCAAATATAATTTTCTAAGTGTGCTAATGAGACTCAAAACCGTAAATAATAACGTAAGTTGTACATTTGACTATTGTTAAACATTTGTAAAGAGTATGAAGTAGCCTCACACTTCATTTTTGATAATATAATAAGATTCAAGCTTTTTGAGAGAGTAACTTGAGGCCGTTAAAACCTGCTAGGCAATAATTTGGGGAAGGTAGCAGAGGGCAGAAAAGTACTAAGATGTAGTTATAAAAAATATGACAATAATTTTTGTAAATCAAAGAGGAAACTTGAGATGGCTTTTAAAGGAAGAAATATATCGAAAGCTATTAAAATATCTTAGAAGGAAAAATTTGACAAAACTAAACAATGAATATTAATAATAAGACATTCTGGTATAACAAAAAGGGTTATATTAACCAACAATCATATTAATTTGAAAACATATAGAGTAAATAGATGTACTATTTAAGTTCATGCTTTTTATTTGAAGCTACAGAAAAAATACTTGTTATAAAGAGTAAAATGACGTTAATTAATTATCTTTATTTATTGGATAAACTATACTTAACCCAAAACAAAGACAGTAATATAGCTATTCTTTAAGAATACAATACACATACGCAAGCAATCTGCCATACAAGAAGCAAAATTTTTTCCCTAACATTGCAAAAAACCTAGGAATATTATTATAACTCACAACCACTAATCTGAATTGGAAATGATGTGTCACGTGTATCCAAACAGTCAGTGTAGGTTGTATTCGTGTTCTTATACCCACAACCCTTGTCCGTGTATTAATGTAGTGGGAGTTCCGTGGGTATAATAATATTAAAATATCCATTGGATGTACGTGTGGAAGTACCAACCAATTACGACCTTGTTACGACTGAAATAATAAATTAGAAACTTTTTACTTTTCGCATTTATACATAAAGTGAAATTAATCAACTTAATAAATCCATACGCGTGTTTAGGACCACCTACTATTCTTTCGATATAATCATATTGAAAAAAATATAACCGGTTATAATTTCCAAATTTCAGATTCTCATGACATTCCTTCAAGTCAAAGTAAAATTTTATTTTAATGAAATTCAGTTTAAAAATTCCCCCATTTACCAGGCAAAATACATTTGAACATTTCAAAATAATATAATTTTGGTAAATGCTACGATATTTGATTAAACTGTAAAATGTTACAGGTTTTCTTGAATGTTATAGTTATATTTCGTCTGCAACAGCAATGTCAAAGAAACGATCATTAGAGATAGAGTAGATGTACTCGGCATTTCTCAGCAGGAGAAGTTACACTTGGATACTCCCCCCCAAATAAACCGGTGCAAAAAACGAGGTTTTCGACACATCTTCAACGTTTAATGAAAAATTAGTAATTATACCTCAAATTTTAGGGTTCTCCCCCGGGTTGGGTTCATGTAAGGAACATCTATGCTAAAGAGTGTTTTTTGCCATGAATACACTCCAGAACCTTTTTGAATGGATGTTACGTACACCAAGTCCTAATATATAAAGTCTTATACACGGCTTTTGCACATTCCACATGAAGCAAACGTCAGTTAGTATATGGGAGTAAACTTGAAATTATAAAATGCTACCACTTAGTAGCAATAATACTATTGTAATATTCGCCCTTTTTATCCCAGAGAGGTCATAATTTAGATTAGTAAAAACTGGTAAAAATTCAAATATTAATTTATCTATACCAACAGTTTCACGTTGTTATTACTCCACATAGTACAAAATTTATATAAATGAAGATAAATATATTTATATAACAGGGTATCGAATCAACATAAATAAATACATTCATACAAAATCCACACATGTACACGCACAAACAATCATTATGTTAAGTGCATTTAATTTCTAACCCCTTTACGGTAATGAATAACACATTTAAAAAACGATATTAGCAGTAACATTTATGCTTAAGTAACTTTAAGTTATTCATTCAAATCACTTAATTAATGACAAGAAACAAATATGCAGTGGGGAAGTTTTAAAAGTAAATTTTTGACATGTTATTGTTGGTATGACTTGTATTTACAAACATAACGTGTAGAAATGCAAGCTGTAATTTCCATTTTGTTTCCAGTTCTAAAAATACACTGGATCTATTTGTGGATTATATATTTTTAGATTTCATAAATGAAAAAAAATGTTTCCAGCTCTAAGCCATTCTATAGAAGTATACTGGCTGCCGATAGCTGTTTGAGTTTGTATAAACATTTCATTGTGTTCACAGTGAGCAGTGCGATACAGAAAACAATAAAACCGGAGTCTGGCAATGATTGCGGCTTGACATGTGTTATTTACGCCACTGGCTCAGCGTTCTGGTCGATAACTCTGATCATAATACCCTTGGCACAGTCACGCCTACGGCATTTCGGTAATTTATATTTTACTTCAGTGTACACATAGACTTAAGTCTATACTTTTAACCAACCAGAGCAGTATGGTTAAAGGTACAACACAACGTTTCGAGGATTGCAATCTACCTCTCTTCGTCAGGTGGGGGGTATTAATTTCATAAGAAATAAATAACAGAAAGAAGAGAAAGAAAAGTGTTACTCAAAACATACCCCTAGTTGGTTGAGTGAAGCGAATTTAGATTGATCGATATCGTTTGTTACTAATTGCATAGAATTACTGTCCCACGCTTATAGCATAACATGCTTAGTGATTAGAACTGATTTTGCCATTTTATGTCATTACACCAATACAGATCATGATTTATGTACTGTATTCTTTGTTTAATTAAGCCTGTTCCTCTATAGCTTCATTTTATAACTATAGGGATCCATAAATAACAGTTAAATGTATTAACAAACCATCAAAATATGTGCGTACAAATATATTACATATAAAAAGCCCTTTAGGAAAAATAAAAAACTCTTATAGCAGAGTTTATCGCGATTCAGGATCAAACATTAGCACTTCTATAACTGGTTTTATGTGGAAAGCCAGGACGAGTAGAATGTTATTTTGATGTATTGTAAAATGCCAACTTCATTTAAAAAAGGTAAACATCAGTTAATCATAAACATTTTACTTGGCAGTGGTTGAATAAACTGGGATAGAGTTTTTTGTTTAGGTTTGACAACACAATATGGGTTATCAGCTCAAATATAGACTACTCGTGTATCAAATTAACAAATAATGACTAAAAAAGTAAAAATTCGTGCAGCAAGATACACAATGAGGTCCAGATCGTACATTGAGTCAATACACCACCACTCATGATTTTGCTTTTCGCGTTTATGCTAAGCCGTATAAGCCATGTAGGGAAACGTACAATTTGTGTTTTCATCTCGTATAAAATTTTTTTTTCAGTAATTTAAATATGATATATCACTACCCCACATTCTTTCCACTTGTTCTGTTTAATGCTAAAAATAACATGTATAATAAGCGCATAACTTTGATAATTGAAAAGTTTATATAATTTATCAAAGCACTTAATAATAACTTTTAAACCCCGTTTTAACATTAAATGTTTAGAAATTAATAACATATTTTACAATTAACTCATGTCATTCGCTTAAGTGACGAATATATTTAACATTTGTAATTAGAAAATGGGGCGAGTAAAACTGAACCAGACGTGTTCGTCCACTGGAAATGTTACTGGCGTGGTTTGCAATTAACTTCATTCAACCGTCACAGTTTTTTACACAACAACAGTTCACGTGCGTAACTGATTAAAATCGTGTGGAAGCTTCCTGGTAAATTGAAACGAATTAAATCTGTTTTATACTTTTAAGGCTTTTCGTCCCATACTTAATGTATATGTGTACTAGGAAACAAATGAGACTTTTCTACTTTTGGAAACCTATTGTATCAATTTTTAATCAATTATAGACATACAACATTGCTTTTTTTAGCGCGGGCATTTAAAGCGAGTATAAAAAGAATAATGGGAGTGAAGAAAGAGTGTGAAGATG
The DNA here is from genome assembly GCF_021130785.1 of Homalodisca vitripennis. Lineage (NCBI taxonomy): Eukaryota > Metazoa > Arthropoda > Insecta > Hemiptera > Cicadellidae > Homalodisca > Homalodisca vitripennis. Next base: position 34,578 of record NW_025782141.1, read on the forward strand.
ATGAAGTATGAATGTGAGTAGTGAGTGTGAAAAGCGAGTGAGAAGTGTGTGAGAGTGAAGGAATAGTGTCAAGGGTGATTGTGAAGGACGAGTGTGTTGAATGAGCGTAAGTTGGGAGTGTGTGATTGATAAGTGTAAGAGGTGAGTGTTAAGGATGAGTGTGATCGCCGAGTGTAAAATGCGAGTTTGAATGATTGAGTGGGATAGGTGAGTGTGAAGAGTGGATGTGAATGACGAATCTGAAAAACGAGTATGAGTGTGAAGGGTGATTGTGAAGGACGAGTTTTAACCGTATGTGTGAAGGTCTAGTGTAAGGAGTGAGTGTCAGGGGAGAGTGTGAGGGTTAAGTGTGATGGGTGAGTAAGAGGACGAGTATGATCGACGAGTGTAAAAAGTGAGTTTTGAAGGACGAGTGGGAAGTAGAGTGTAAGGCTGATTTTGAAAGATGAGTATGAAGTACAAGTATGAAAGAATGATTGTGAAGGGAATAATTTATCATACAGATTATTGAGTATTACTGAAGCAGAAAAGTCGTATTTTAATAAATAATTAAGCGTTGTGGTCTTATCTTCAAGAATCTATGAGACGTGTCATGATTAAAATTAGTTCTAAAATTGTGTATATGCTTCAATAATATACAATATTAATCTGCAGTTGTAATTCCTACACTGTATATATGAACTTTTAACAAGCCCATGTAATTTAAATAAAATTATATGTATTAGGCAAGGATCATATAATGTGAGAAATGCTTAAGAAAATAAAAATAAACTTTACAATAATTACATGGCACAGTTTGATTTTAATTAAATATATAACTAAAAACTACAAGATGTTAAAATGAGTTTACGACAGTCATCTGTAACCCAGTAAATACCGCAATACAAACCATTCTCTTGAAACAAAGCCGAGCTCAGTCAGTAGACCTTGCACACAGAAAATTGGATGCAGACGTTTTGACCTACTCAATCTCAACGCTGATCTGTGTCCCGTCATAAGTTATACTGTGTTATTTCCGAGTGATTTTTAAAACATTTCTGCTGCAATATGGATTATTTAACATAAAATATGAAATAATTAAATTAAATCGCTCTCAGTTAAATTCAGATAAAAAATTATTTACAATTTATTTCTGTCTTATGCAAAATAATTGATTTCCTGCGTTAATAAAAACCGTAAGCATAAAACTAATAAAGATGTGTTACATAAGAAATAAGACTGAAAATCCATTCAGTAAGCTACAGGGAACAAAGAATAAGTTCTATTCTGGTTTCTATATTTCGTAAAACAAGTGGTAATCTATATTGCGCCATTGTACAAGTTAAACTTTATTATAATATTATTATTTTTTCATTACAATAATTGCCCATAATACATTAATAATAAATTGCCAAAAATAAAAGTTCAAAAATATAAACAACATTTTAGATGGATTATGTATCATTAAATGACGTACTTGCCATAATAACGCAGCAATTGGTAGATGAGATTGTTTGTTTGAAAAATATAGTATATGAAGTATGAGTATAAAGTATATGCCAGATAACTATACGAAGTATATAAGTATAAACAGATCATATGTTGTGATCAGATTATTCCGGAAAGAGGGGAGAGAGAGAGAGAGTGAGAGAGAGAGCAGAGAGAGAGAGAGAGAGAGAGAGAGAGAGAGAGAGAGAGATTACTGCATGTTCTATCACAAATATAACAAAAGGAGTATGAAGT
>NW_025782142.1:0-37695 GCF_021130785.1 Homalodisca vitripennis
AACAGATGCTGGTGGTGGCTTGGGGGCAAGCAAAATAACACAAATACATTACATTATATTTTTCCATTTTTATTTCTACCATATTTACAGTACCTTTCAAACGGGGTATAAAAATATAAATTTATGTAGATATAACTTATTATTTAAACACTGCCATCAGATGAACTTTTTACAAATGTGTTTACTGTCTTGAATTCTGTTATATACATTTCTTCCCTTTCAAAACTTCTAAAACATATTTTAGGGGCAAATATAATAACTTTTTGTGTAATAAGAAATGTTCATAAATAATTGTATAAAAGAACTAAAAATAAAAATAGTTGAAACTGTTTCTACATCATTCCAACACATTTATATATAACTCCATTCAGATTGTACTAAAGTGTAACAATAAATGTTAGTATCAATTTAAAGTATTTTTTACATTTTAAGCCAAAATAATGAAGAACTGATCTATAATTACCAACAATACATTCTATGTTTTCAATTTTCAGGTTTACAAGTTAAAACTTTATAGTTTTAAGGTCTGAAAATTAGAACAACACAGAGCTTACTGTCTGTTCATATTATCCTTTCAAATTGGTTTATCATTAGTAAATTTTGTTGTTATCAAAAGAATTATAATGGTGTTTCCTTTAAAATGATGTCATAGCTAGTATTCACTACATTTAAAAACATAATTTTATCATAAATTCCAAAAATACTTTTAACTGTATAAATTAGGACAATCCACAATATGTGTGTGTGAACAGTTGTTCTTTAACATAATCACTAACAAATAGCATAATGTTTTCAAAACACCACATATACAGTTATGTAAGGAATTAAAGTACTTTATCATTTATTTCTAAATGTATTATGTCCTTTTAATAAACTTTTTGTTTGTCTCAGCTCTTTGAACAACTCTAGTCCGTTACTCTGTATTACAAGAGGGAAAGTGGCAATTTGAGTACAAGGAATAAACTCGACATATCATTGAATCCTACAAGTAAATGTGAATTCTGATCATATTTTACAGTGTATTCGATTAGTCAGTTAAATACTCAGCCTTATGTGTGAAGGTATATTTTAAAATCTAAGCCTACGCTTCCATACCTTCAGAGAATCAAATAAGTAAGCCATCACTATATTTTTAAATCGAGATTTTAGAAGTATCCCGATTGAGCAGCACAGATGATGAGAGTCAGCCATCAATGGCCTGCAGGAGCTCACTCACGTTTCTCTTGAACTCGGAAGTTTCACTGCAGCAAGTGTCCAACTGGAAAAACAAGAACACATTTCAACCACCAGGCATTTACAGCTCAGAGATGATGGGAGTCAGCCATCAATGGCCTGCAGGAGCTCACTCACGTTTCTCTTGAACTCGGAAGTTTCACTGCAGCAAGTGTCCAAATGGAAAACAAGAACACATTTCAACCACCAGGCATTTACAGCTCAGATAAAAAGAGAATAAGTAGGACAAACATCACAAAGAATTGTTGGAATTTTAGTTTTCAGAAGAAAAACTGTTAAGCTTCATATTATAAGAAGAATATTTGTTTACAAATTAGAAAATATTCTACATTAATTTTAATTGGCTGAGTATTAGCAAAGCCTATTACTCGAAGGGCTGCAAAAACGTTAATTTCAATCTGTCTGTCTGTCCCCGTGATATAGACATGAAATTGAGCACGAAGTTTATTTATATATGAGGAACACTGGTTTTGATGATGGTGCATGTCATTCCATGAAAATTGACTGAGCATTAGTGAATATTTTTACATCGGTCTTATGCGTAATCATGACAAGAAAATAGTAAAATAAATAAATTTGGATATAAACTCAGTAAACTAATAAGAGATTTTAACATGTGACATATTAACAGTGTAACCTAACTATGCCAACACATAAAACATAATATTTTATGGTGACTGCGTGTGTTCTTTTATATTTAAACACTGATATAAAATCCTAGTTAATGAACAAAAATTGGAATGTATCATGATGCTAGATATCTCAAGAAAGATTTCATCCGTAGACTTGAAATTGTTCATGCTACTTCATTTCTACATAGACAAGAAAAACTCCATGATGGCTTATGTCCAACTACAGAATTTGGTTGAACATTAACAATCAGTAGCCTAACACATTTTATCTTTTGTTTTCTAGGTGATGTACAAAGTTATTTTCAATGTGATTATCTATATTTCTATCTCATAGTAATAAAATGAGCTATAGTCTTGAAATGTTGCATTGAACCTCAGTGAGATTGCCCCAACTGTACTCACTCAACCTTATCACAGAGAACAAGGAGGTTGGGTGCCTCAACTCTACTCCCACACCTATATCAAAGAAAACGCGGAGGTCAGGTGCCTGAACTCTAATTACTGAACTTTATAAGAGAGAACAAGGAGGTTAGGTGCCTCAGTTCAGAGACCGGAGACCAGACAGATGAGAGCTGAAGCCACACAAGGTCTCCGTGAACGAAGGCCAGCTGCCGGTACAAACTTTGGCACAGCTCCTGGTGATGTTATCAGACAGAACTTGGGAGTTGGCTGCCTCAGCTTTTCCAACTCACCTTTATCAAGCAGAACTCTGAGGATGGGTGCCTCAGTTCAGAGACCGGAGACCAGACAGATGAGAGCTGAAGCCACACAAGGTCTCTGTGAACGAAGGCCAGCTGCCGTACAAACTTTGGCACAGCTCCTGGTGACATTATCAGACAGAACTTGGGAGTTGGCTGCCTCAGCTTTTCCAACTCACCTTTATCAAGCAGAACTCTGAGGATGGGTGCCTCAGTTCAGAGACCGGAGACCAGACAGATGAGAGCTGAAGCCACACAAGGTCTCTGTGAACGAAGGCCAGCTGCCGGTACAAACTTTGGCACAGCTCCTGGTGACATTATCAGACAGAAACTTTGGGAGTTGGCTGCCTCAGCTTTTCCAACTCACCTTTATCAAGCAGAACTCTGAGGATGGGTGCCTCAGTTCAGAGACCGGAGACCAGACAGATGAGAGCTGAAGCCACACAAGGTCTCTGTGAACGAAGGCCAGCTGCCGGTACAAACTTTGGCACAGCTCCTGGTGACATTAAAATTGTTCAATAAACATTCAATAAAATATGATAAATTACAATCCAAACCATAATTAGGTGTAGGCACAATAAAATTAGAATAAAGGTTTCCTAATCTGTCTGACTCTTAGCTTCATGCCCGAAGGATTCAGTAGTGTAAATTTTTTAAACTATTCAAATTTTGATGTAATAATATTAACCCAAGGACTGACAACTAAATTACCTCTATTGGCAGGCCACTTTTCCAGGTTTTGCAAGGGTATTTTACAAAAAATATAAGAAACCCTAAAAGTTATTTGAATATGCATTGTCATAAATATTTTTTTTTATATAAACGTCTTTTTTTACTATACATACTTTATAAGTAAATTCTTGTTATTTGAAACTTTTTTTATGTATTCTTTTGTTTTAGGGGGTGGGACCATTTTTTTTTTTTTTTTTTTTTTTTTTTTTCCTTTGGGATATTGGGGTGGATTCATAGATCCTCACACGTCAACCTGAGCTTATTGTGTGCCCCTTTGATGTTAGAGGGGTAAGCCTATCTTCGTGCCCTTAATTAGGCTAAGAAGCTTTTCCCCGATACTAGCATCTGGTTCGTCGCCTGGTTGTTTATCACCGAAAAAGAGCCCTTCTCCTTGCTCCCAGTCTCTCACAGTCCAGTATTATGTGTTTTGCAGTCTCTTCAGACTTATTGCAGAGAGTCTACACTCCGAGTCCTCATTTCGTAAACCTAGAGTGTTTAGGTGTTTCCTGAAGTGGCCGTGTCCAGTGATCAAGGCAATCACTTGCTTAACCCGATCCCTGCCCAGCCCCATCAGCCATCTGGTGAATCCGGAGCTAGAATCGGCAAGCAGTCTTTTGCCGAGTGCTTGTCCTCGGTGACTCTGCCACCGCAAGCGGTGTGTCTTCCTGGACCATTTGTTTATACTTTGGTAAGCGGCTGACTTGCTTATACCACAACTCGGTTCTGGACCGGTGTATGGCATGCTTGCTCCGCTTTTGGCAAGCCTGTCGGCGCATTCGTTGCCACCTATGGCTGTGTGGCCCGGTACCCAACCAAGACGCACACAGTTGCGTGATCCAAGCTTGCAGAGAGTGTTGAAGCACTCCCACACAAGCCTGGATGAAATGCTGTTGGAGTCAAGAGCTTTAAGAGCTGCCTGACTGTCTGACATTATACAGATGTTCATTCCCTGGTACCTTCTGGTGAGGCCTAGGTTGGCACAGGCTAGGATACCATAGATTTCGGCTTGAAATATGGAGCAGTTCCGACCCAAACTGCCGCTAAGGGCAGTTCTAGGGGATTGACTAAACACTCCATATCCAGTTCTACCCTTAATAAGCGAGCCATCCGTGTACCAGACAAAGCTCTTTCTTATTGTTGGGATGTTATCTTGCGATTTCCACTCATCTCTGGAGTAGAAGTCAACAGAGAATGGCTTATTGAATACGAACTCCGTTCTCATTGTGTCGGAGACCATTTCGAGAATAGCGCTTGGGTTTTACAGCTTCAGTGATGGCGCCATGGCTCGCGTTTAGACGCGCCATTCCTCCACAAGCCAGCAACCATCAGCCGATAATAAGCTGACTTACGCGCTTCAGCTTTTATATGGACATCAAGAGGTAGAAGTCCTAAAGCCACCTCGAGGGTCGCTGAGGGACTGCTCCTGAATGCTCCGGTTACAAAGATTGTGCCAAGCCTTTGTAAGCTTTCAAGCTTGGCTTTGGCAGTTACCTGATTCACCTTTGTCCACCAGACTAATGAACCATAAGTGATTTGAGGCCTTACAACTGCTTTGTAAAGCCATAGTGCTATATGGGGTTTTACGCCCCATGAGATTCCTGCAAGTCTCCTGGACGTCATGGGCGCCCACTTTGCTTTGTGCAGGATATTATTAAGATGATCATTCCACGTAAGCTTATGGTCTAGAGTCAGTCCTAAATATTTGACTGTCCTTTGGACCACTCCAGCTGAGTGGATGCGAGTTTCAGCCTAGAAAGAGACTCTAGGTTCTTTTTTATAGTGAATGGTACAACTACTGTCTTAGAGGGATTTACTTTCAGTCCCTCTCCCTGACACCAGTTGTGTACATGTTGAAGGTTGGTATTCATGATATCAACAACAACATTTTTGGGTGGGACCATACTTACAGAAGTGTTATATTTGTACTAAATCAAATTTCCAAGATATAAGAACTATTTATATATTTTTTTTTAGTTTAAGATAATATATAGTTTGATAGTACTTATTTAATTTTTTTATATTGATAAAACTTGCAACAGAGAATTTTTTATGAAAATTGACATTACTTTGGTAATGTAATATATTACAACAATAATAGTTATTCCTTACATGAAACAGTATTGTATAACACCAAGAGTTAACAATAACATATAATTTATACTGTATAATAATAACAAGTACAATTAGTTATTAGCACAATAAGCATTATAGTTACTTTATAAAGTAGCTTTTTTTGCAACAATGTTTGACCGTCCTGCAACGATCTTTACAAGTACCTTGGTTAAACCCAAACTGATTACAAATAAATAAATCATTCTCAGAATCCTTAGCAGATCTAGAATTTCTAAATAATTCATTGAGTTGTGTTTTCCCATCAGCTACAACTGAATGACTTCAAATAGAGAAATCTTTATTCATGATCATTGAGAACAAAATATTTGTCACCAGATAAATTAATAGTGAAAAGAATAAATTGGTTACAAATTAGAATAGAATAAATCTAAACAAGGCAACAAAACTTAAAGGTCAAGGATGCAATATAATTTTTCCATACTGCAGATGGACTTCTTCACCATGTAGTTGTCTTTTCAGTGTCTTCAGGTTACAACTTTTAAGGTCTTCAGGAAGTTTGTTAAAAAGCTTGGCTCCAGCAAACAATAGGTTTTTGGTGTATAGTGTGGTGCACCTCCTCATTTCTCAACAAGTTTTTGTTTTGAAGCACAAATAAAGACCTCTATTATTTAGATTGGGGTAACTTTAAGGATTTCTAGGTCCTTAAAAGCTTTTCTACAGCTGTCAAAATGAGAGAGGTTGGCCATAACTCTTATTGCTCGCTTTTGATTAACATCATCTGAAGGTTGCTAATCGAGGAGCCACCCCATAGAGTGATTCCATATTGCAGATGAGAATCAAAAAGGGCAGAATAGGCAATCCTTAAGGCGGATGATGTGCTGGTTGCTTCAACTCTTGTAAGGGCAAAGATGGCACAGCTAAGTTTTGAGCAGAGTTTATCTATATGGCAGCTCCATGACAGACTTAGGTCAAAAACACACCTAGATGTTTTGCTCATCCACTCTTTGTAATTCAGATGGTCCTGTTATGTGATATTTAAGCCTTCCCATTGCAAGGAGTTTTGATTTAGATGAATTAAACAACAGGTCATTATTTGAACAATATTGTTGTGCCACGTTAACTGGTACAAAAGTGTTTATTTCCAGGGATTCTACTGATTTATCGCAGGTATCATCTGCGTACATGACAGGGTGGCTGTAGTTTGTCAGAGAGGTCGCTTGTAAACAATATGAACAAAACAAGGCCCAATACTGACCCTTGTGGGACTCCTCTTGTAATATTTTGTGGTCTTGACTAGGAAACTTCAGTGATACCATACACACTTTGCTTTAACTCGACTATTTGTTCTCGCCCGGTAAGGTAACTTTTACACCAGCTAAGAGCTATTCCTTTTATTCCAAGGGCACTGATCTTGATAAGAATAAGTTCATGAGACAAGGAGTCAAAAGCTTTACATAAATAAAGAAAGACAGTTGTGACAGAGTTTCCAAGGTTGATATTACAATTTATTTTTTCAATGAGTTCAGTGAGAGCAGTGATAGTTGAATCGCTTGGGATAATCCCATGTTGTCCTTTTGTTATCAGGCCATTGTGTTCTAGTATTCTTGAAAGTACTTTTTCCAGTACCTTAGACACAGTTGGTTCTAAGGAGATCAGTCTAAAGTTTATTATGTCATTCTTGCTTCCTTTTTTGTGTAGAGGATAAACCTTAGATAATTTCAATTTTGAGAGAAAAACTCCCTACGTCAAGGATTTATTGATGACAACAGTTAAAGGTTGACAAGTCACATGCTTGCAGAACTTTAAGATTTGTTATGAAATCTCACCGTAGCCTGAGGAGGAGGAAGTTTTTAGAGAATTGATGATGTTCAACACTTTATCATTGGATGCTACTCTAAATGAAAGAAGTTCTTTTCCAAGTATGTTATTGTGTGTATAGAAATGTAAATTACCTGTAATGGAGCAGGCTGTCGTACGCTGAGGTACTCTTTAGCAGCTTCCAGAATGTCATAGATCCGCCTCTCCTGTACAGACAGATCGAGGGCCAACTGTCCCAACCCGTCCAGCAGTGTCCTCTGTAGCTTGTACAGCTGTGTCAGGCGATAAGCGGACCCGGAGTCCTTCAGCAAGCTCTGGCTTGCACTGTCTTGTAGGATTTTGCACAGAGATGGCAGCACCTGTCTGCACATGCAAGTTATTAAATTGTGTTGGCATATATTATAGGTTTTATAGTGTGTAGTTTTGGTATTCATTGCCAAAAAATGATTAAATATGTGTTAAAAAAAAAAGATTTTATTGGTTTTGAAGAATAAATTGTCTGATAGCTAATACAAATGTGAATATAATTATTTATGAATGTGATTGATATCAAGACAACTGAGAGAATTTAGCACATGTTTAAGCGTTAAGTTCGCTGATGAGAATTTAGTTTGGATTCATTTTGCACGCATATAGACATTTCAAAAATTCCGTGTGTGTCAAAGTTACATTTATTTTCTGTTGCTTGAAAGAAGAAATAACAGACAGAAATTATATTTTTTAACAAAGCTCTACCATTACTAGCACATGTGTTTTACACGTAGATATGTGCCTATGGGAATATTCGCATTCAGCACCACTCATCGTCAGACGAAAAAGATGATAAAAGAATATGATTAGTATTCATTTATGTCTTTGTCATATCCCTATCGCAGTAAATCAAGAATTTTATGAGTAAACCTGAAGTTATGATACTGCCATAAATCTCATTTTTTCAGGAAGCATATTTTTTCTCCCAGGTTCATACAAAGAAGTGAGTGTAGAATTTGAGAACGATTTTATTATTAGTGAAGTACAAAGATACATTTTGAATAGCTGGCCAGCTACCGATATTAAACATGAAATAAAGCATCTGATATCAATGTTGTATCATGTGGGGAGTAAGATATAGGATAACCACAGAGAAGGTCCCTTGTTACTTCACCACATTGCAAGTCACCTTGGACCCGAGTACATGTGGACATTTCCGGCCCATTTCTGGGTAAATCTTTTGTGACATCATCTATTATTTTGTATAGTGAGAGACCAGTAACAAATTTAGTATGCCAAACCTAAAGGGATATCTTTTTGGACTAAACTGTTCACAATTGAACCTCGGGAGCTGATGATCATATTTTCTTAGCTGCTCCAACACTTCTTTCAGTTCACTTCTGGTCACGTTTCTTCTGCATTTTTATGCGGATCAGATCATAAATAAACCTCACTGCCAACTGAAGTGTATTAAGCAAACTTTGTTTATTTTCAATGCTATAAACAAAAAATTTCAAGAAGAATAGAAAAACATACAAAATAAAATGTATGCTTAGCGTTATACTTTAGAAAGTATACACCAATTTATATTTGGTATGACACAATCCAATTTGGTTTCTGAGAGTCTATGAATTATATAATACACTATAAATATCAGTTTATATCTATAAGACAACACCTATATTCCTATATATGGCGTGATTATAGCAATTTAGATGGTACGGACATATCTGTTTGCTGCACTTTAAGGGTTAAGACAACAATTGTATGTGGTTATGAGCAAGATTCTTATCACTGATGATCAAAGTTTGACTAAAAATGTAAAGAGGTTACTTTTACATCTGTAAAGAAATACTTTTAAAAAGTATTTTTGGTTCTCAAAAAAGTTTATGACTCAATGTTAGACTTTCTATCTTCTTCGTACTGGTTAATAAATAAAGTTACTGGAATCAAGGATAAATTAAATAAATAAGTGAACAGTCATAACTAACTTGAGTGTCCGACTACGGATGAAGTCCCGGGCAGTATTGCCAAGAGTGGAGAGAAGCACAAATGCTCTGTGTATGACCAACGGTCGAGTCTCTGAAGCTTGAAATCTCCTTACCAAAGGTGACCAGATCTTGTGAACTATCGGCAAGAGGTGATCTTCTTCTGACCTCAGCACCAACACTCCCTCAGTTAAGATCTGTGGACAGGGGACAGGTTATTTACCATTGATGTATTGCGAAGAGTGACAAGCAGCACAAAGGCTCCATGGCGAGATGACCAGATCTTGTGGACTATCGGCAGGAGGTGATCTTCTTCTGACCTCAGCACCAACACTCCCTCTGATAATATCTGTGGACAGGGGACAGGTTATGTACCATTGATGTATTGTGGAGAGTGACAAGCAGCACAAAGGCTCCGTGGCGATGTGACCAGATCTTGTGGACTATCTTGTTCTCCTTCTAAGGGGCGGCCTATTATCATGCACTTAAGCCTCAAGAGTTTTTTGCGCACCCTGGAAGTGTAAAATGAGGCCAACCAGTTTAAGGTTTCAGCAGTTCTACGAACCTCAGAATCGGTCATGTCCTACTGGGGAATTTAATTACAACTGTCTAGACTACCATAGATGGCGTAGGCTCCCTTTCTTTTGCAAGACGGTCATAGAATAGGTGTTCAGCAGTTTCCTCCTGCCTGTTATCAAACGGTCTACAGAGTGGATCCTCATGTAGAATGCTGACTCTATGAAGATGCTTCTCCAGGTGACCATGTCCCTTAATAAGACCCATAACCCGAGAAGACATTGATCTACTTAACACGTTAGCTGCCATGGAGGTCAGATCTGACCGGCAGTAAACTAGCCCTAAATGCCACGCTCATATTACTGCCCAACCCCGAAATTGCCAAGTTTCTAAAATTATTTTATTCATTAACTCGAATTGTTTTGTTAGTTAAAATTCATTTTCTGTCAAAACTGCATTGAAATCTCTTGAATATAATGCAATTTGAGCGTTCGGCCATTATCTGGCCGCACAACATTTTTCGTTGTGTGATTTTTCATTAAAAATAACACTGCCGCCCAGATCTGGCCGGCACTATATTGCTCACCTGTTGCGGACTATTTTGTGCGCCGATGTTGGTATCAGTTAGGGCTGCCGTCTGCCACTGTCAGCGCTGTCAGCCACTGTCCTGCGCAGTAACCATTGCTCGTCCGTGCATTCACTGCGTTTCCCGCCATAGTGTATTGTATCTTCTAATAACCTATTGTGCGTGCGTAATCTTTTCTTTTAACCTAGTTTGAACGAAAACTAAACTTGTGTAAACGATTTCATTATGAGTAGTAGAGACGTAAATGAAGAAACAAATTCAAAGACTTTTGGACTGTCCAATGTCCAGTGAACCAGACCCTCAACATGAAATTGAGGAAAACATAGGTTCAAGTGTTGACGACACGGATGAAGATCCGGACTTTTTGCCAAGTGAATCGGATCATGACAGTAGTGATGATGAAGGCGAGGCTACAATGGAAATAGAGACAAATGATATGAACGGTGGCGATTCTGGTGAAAATGACGGAGAAGTGATGATGGATGAATGGACTGAATTTAAAGGTAGGCAACAAGAATTTCTTTTCACTTCTACTTCTGAGTACCATTTAAATATGGCCAATGATGCTAAACCGGTAGACTATTACTTAGCTTTCATTACTGACGACATTATACAAATGATGGTCGTAGAGACTAATAGAAATGCCAGTAAAGTATTGCGAGAAACGAGGTTGAACCGAAGTAGTAGACTTAATAAATGGGCTCCCACAGATGATGTAGAAATGTGGAAGTTTATTAGTATCCTCATATGGATGGGCTTGTCTAATCATCCCCGCATAACAGACTACTGGTCTGGCAAACATTTTGTATAAGAATACTGTTGCTTCTCAAGTTTATGAGCCGAAACCGTTTCCAGCTAATGCTACGCTTTTTGGCATTTTAACGATCATGCTGCTGAGGAACGTGATGGGCGTATCGCAAAGATTTTGCCCCTAATTTCTAAGATGAACGACATTTTTTTGAACAAGAAATCTGCTGGCCAAGATTCGTAATAGACGAAAGCATGATTCCCTTTAGGGGCAGACTGTCATTTCGACAGTACATACCCAACAAGGCCCACAAATATGGCCTAAAGATTTTCAAACTTTGTGACCAGCAAGGGTATACCTATTGTATAAAAGTTTACATGGGTAAAGGGACCATCCAGAATGAAAATAATGAATTAGTTTCAACCTCAGTGGTCATGGAACTCATGGAACATAACTTGGATAAGGGACACATCTTATATGTAGATAATTACTACACATCAGTGCAACTTGCCAAAAATCTTTTAGCTAGAAGAACCCACCTTGTTGGTACTGTGAGAGCAAACAGGAAAGGTCTCCCTGCCGATGTTATGAAGGCACAAATAAAAAAAGGAGAAATGAAAGCCCTTGAAAATGAAGATGGTATTGTAGTTACCAAATGGAAGGACAAGAGAGAAGTGCGAATGTTGTCCACCAAACATGAAGTAGAGTACGTTCTCACAGGAAAAAATAGACAAAAAAAGGCAATGACATTTTTAAGCCATTAGTGATAGTTGAGTACAACAAGGGAAAGATGGGCATCGATGTGTCTGACCAACTCTCATCTTATAGCACTGGTGTTCGAAAGTCAAGAAGATGGTACCATAAAGCAGCAGAAGAAATAGTTCTTGGAACCGCTGTTGTAAACTCTTGGCTGGCCTACACTAATGCTGTGAAAGCAAGACCTACAGCAGGCGGACATCAGAAAAAGCACTGCATGTCAATTACAACTTTTAAAGAAAATCTGGCTGTTTCACTTATGGGTCTAGATAATAACACTATTACTCCTGTAAAAGGTACAGGGCACCATTATCTGACTATATCTCAAAACTTTACTGGAGAGGGAAAGGGTAGACACAGGGTCAGAAGGTACTGCAAAATGTGTTACAAAAAAGCTGTACAAGTAAGTGGACGTGATGTGGCCAAGAAACTGGGCAAAGTGAACACATTTTGTGAGCAGTGTCCTGAGAAGCCATTACTTATGTAAAGACTGTTTTCGTTGAAGTTCACAAATAACATGTTTTATAACAAGTGTCATGTAAATTATTATCAATATTGCAAATTTTTACAATTTTATTTTATTTCACAACTAAATATTTTACAAGGAAATGTACTTTATTGAAAAAATGATAGTTAGGTTTAATATGTCTGATTTATGTAAAAATTAAACCAAACATTTGTAAATCATTGGCTGTACCTTTATTCAATCCTTGAACAATCACTCCATCACGTTAAAATGTGTTTCTAACAAGAATTTAATTCATTTTGTAAGTATCAAAAATGATCGATATTACGTAATAAATACTGCCGGCCATTTCTAGCCGACACAATACCATGACAACAAGTCAATATTTGAGTATTAATTTCCCGCGCTAAAGTAAGTAGACAACAACGGGAGTCGTTTTGTAGGTAAAATAGCGATATTCAAGATCGCTAGGAAGTTCAACAAATTGACTGTAGACCGCAGCACATAGTAAAAAAACATAACCTAACAAAACCCTGCTTTTTGATGTTGCCGGTCAGATATGGCACGACAGAAAGTCTTACCATTATATACGGTGCCGGCCAGATCTGACCTACATGGCATTTGAGAGAAGTTCAAAAATACCTTTGGCAGCTAACGTGTTAAGGAGAGAAGACTTTAGGACCATTCTGCTCATTCTCAGACCCAGATGCAGCCACCACCTTCTCCCATGTTCTCGCGCTGAACCCACTTCAAGGCTCCATTGAGGTGTCAGTATTGGAGGTGTGGGATGTTGTGAGACGGCTGAGGAATAACTAGGATGGACAGTATCCGTGTTGGTGTTATAAATCATCTGTGCTTGTGCCTCCCAGCTCAGTCAGCAGCAAGGTGTCAGTATTGGAGGTGTGGGATGTTGTGAGACGGCTGAGGAATAACTAGGATGGACAGTATCTGTGTTGGTGTTATAAAAAGGTGTTTTTCATTATATTGTTTTCACCCATTTAGTAAATTCAAGCTTAACCCATGGCATTTTTCCATCTATATATAAAATAAGCTAACTCATACCAATCTTTAAATCAAGTTCTAAACATCAATTAGAGAATTACAGGCTAATCAGTATCCTATAGGTGTTTTCAAAAATCATTGAAACTCTTATGTGTAATAAAATTATCGAATTTCTTCAGCCACAAAACATTTTTAATCCTCACCAACACGTGTTCCTCAAAGATAAATCTTACGTCATCTGCAATTTTTAATTCCATTATAACTTCTTTTGTTGAGAAACTGTACTCAATAGGCAGGGTGTTTGACTGAGTTAGGCATGACGTTCTGCTTGGTAAACTTGAGGCATATAGTATTTGAGAGTGGACTCACCTACAACAACTCATTGCAACATTTTACTGCCACCAAATTTCTTGAGCTGCACTTGGATGCTCTCGGCCACCTTGCTCAGGTATGTAGCATCCGGGTCCTCATCGTGGTGTACTTCTCGTATGTGGAGTCCATTTTAAGGTATGGGGTTATTTTTTAGAGTATGTTAGGTAACAAAAGTTTTAATAATTCAAAAATAGAGCATAAGAGCAATCAGAAGGGAATCTTGTAGGTCATTGTTTAAAAAACTGAAACATAATGACGTTGACTGGTCTGGTGGGGTATGAGTACTACATGTTTGTCAGAAATAATCCCACTCTGTTTACTGCCTGCGCGACTTGCCACTCGTATTCAACAATGGGCGCACAGCGGCTGACAGAGCAGCAACATACGAGTACTTTTTTTCAAAAAGGGTCACAGTACATTATGTACTGCAATATACAACAAGCTGCCACCAAAACATAAAAAATAAGACAGGTCCTTACACTTTTAAAAGACTTCTAAAAGAGAATTTTGTAACAAAAGGCTTTTATAAGAAGGAATTTATACAAAACATGTAAAATATTTTTTTTAGATTTATTCCTACCATGATGTGTTTAATTATATTATAACTTTTACTTAATTTGTTATACATATAAAAACAGTAAAATGTATTCCTTATTCCTAAATGTTTACAAAAACTTAAACAACATTGGATCAAATAAAACTTACGATTTTAATTATTTAAGACATAACAATCACCTAAATAGCCTGCTTAAATGTTTCTGAAAATTCAACTATCAGTATTATGAGTGGAAGTTAATTGGTTAAAAAGTAATAATGTTGTAATCAGAACTATTAAAAAAAGTCACACTCACATCCAACACCAGGATCTGTCTTTGCTCGTCCTTAGAGGGCAGGAAATGTAATGACCTCTCCAACACTGCGACTGCCAACATCACACTTGGCTTCGCTTTCTTGAGTTTACTTTCTTCTTCCTCTGGAGGTTCTTCTTCACTTCTGAAATGTAGAAAATGTACATGAAGTGACAAGCCAAACTCGAACACAACTGAGAAGCTTTAGATCAAACCCTTTAGATACCAAGTAATGTACAACAATAATGACAACACGTGAAAAAGGTTACACAAACTAGGTATAAGGGCAACACTGCATTAGTCAGCTGAAAGCCAAAGTGTTCAGCAACCACTGTAAATAAAATAACTGAACCCGGTCAGCAACACAGGTGGAGACAGCTAAATCACCATTATACAATAACATATACAATAACTAAGAGAAAACTAGTGTTTTTAGAAATATTACAGATGAAGGGAGGTGACACAAGTTAGAGGTGCATCAAATAAGGCAAACTCCAAAATTTTTGATAGTTCACCAAAATGACGACCACGTCAGTCATAAGTTGGGGAACTAGTTCATTATCTAACCATATCATAGGACTTCTAGCCAAACATGGACTTCACCCTACCACAGTGCACAGTATGCAATTTGCAGACTACTGCCTGAAACTTCATATGGCAGAGGAAATTATCAAAAAGGTGGGAGCGCTATTGTCAAGAGCTTAAATATTGAATGAGCTCATCTACAAAATGTCTGAGACTAAAATTTCATCTAATCAAGGAATCCATCTTTTAGTTTTTGGCGTAAATCGACCATCCCATGCTCCTCTACGCAATGCTTTGACACTAATTGCATTGAGTCACAAGTAAAAAATGCCTTAATTTATATAGTAGTTAACCTCAACAGAGACTTAAGTAGAAATAATAATACCATAACATTTCAGGAGTTTATAGCATCATATGACTTCTAGAGACCTATCACTTACAAGAATCACTTTATCCTCAAGCTGTTGATGTAGTATGCACTAGCACTGACAGCAATGTAGTATATAATTTTATATCGGACCACACTGGATAACTCTGCACTTCAGAGATTCCTTCTGAATGGCTTCTAAGGTAAAAAAGCTATGATTGAAACTCGTAGATATTTTAACATCCTTAACCTGTCACATCTAAAAAATATAGTTATTCAACACTGGAGAATGTTTTCCTATATGTTAATGCTCAGAAAGCTTATTTGCAGATCGCTTCACTTTGACAACTGCATTAAATTTTGCCTGTCCTTTTACAACATCATGTAGTAGGCCTAGAAATATAAATAAGCCTGAAATAGCTAGCCCAAAATTAGATCACCTAAGGCGTGGATTCATTGAAGCCCAAGTAATACATGTTAAGTGGAAGTGTAGAGGTTAGGCAAGAAGCATCAAACAAGGTAGCGTATTACCTAGAGCTCCGCAAATAAGAAAAGAAGCAAGTTATAACATTATACCAGAACTTAGCAAAAAAACAGACCATACGGAGTATAATTAGCAGTAAAAAGATCTCTGAAAAAGAAGCTATAGAAGTAAACTGGCAGCTGTTTTCTTTTGGTGAATTATTGAAGACATTATCAAAGGGGCTGAAATGTTCAACTCATTTCACAGGCATAGCTCCATGCCTAGTGGCCCTAACTTTGCCTGTAAAAATAAAGAATTTTCAGAATTAGCTCCACTGACTGTGACCAAACATCCTGCTTGAGACATCCACTATGCACATAACACAATTTGCTTCTAACACTTGCCGACTACTTTCCTTACAATCACTTATCAATATTTTTAAGCAGATGAAAGCAACACCTTCAGAATGGTCAATAAATTTTTATCCAGAATTCTGAATTAATGAACTGTACATTCAACTAACTGGAATAATAAATAAATCAATAATTCAAGCAGTCTTTCCAGCAGAACTGAATGTTCAAAGGTTCATCCTCCTCATTTGCAAGGAAAATAAGACGACACCAAGAATTACAGACCCATCTCTTAATTCCAACAAACTTTAAGATTAAGGGAAAAGCAGTGCTCTCAAGATTTGTATGACTCATATCCAGACTTACTACGAGAAAAATCTACAACTGCACCTGTGGATCTCAATGAATACACAGTTGATCATATGGAAGCGGGTTACAGACAGCAGCATGTTTCTAGATCCGAGCAAAGCGTTCAATTTTCTGGATTACAGTTGTTTTGATTAAACTTGAAAGCTTGGGAGTTTGAGGAACAGCACTCCTTTTGTTTGAGAACTATCTTAGTGAACAAATACAATTGTTAGAGTTGAAGCAGGCCAAAATTAGTGTAACCAAAATGGTATTTCCCCCACCAAGAGATGAAAAAGGTTTTTCCACAATTCTGTACTTGTATCTGTTTTATTGGTGCTGTTTAACCGGTGACCTCCCCAAGTACATGGAACCTAACATCAAACACTTTAGTAAGCTGACTGAGCAATACTGTTTTGCTCATCAACACTAAGATAGTTGAATATTTAAAAATAAATATCTGCTGATACGGCTCACCAATACTTGTTCTCAATAAAAGGTCGATGGTCTTTATTAGAAACAAGAACACTGTCTGTGGACTCCCCAACACCGAGACTCTTGATTGGACTAAGCGTTTTGGAATAATCACTGATGACCTTATGCCTACAGCGCAACAACGCTTTGTTTGTTTTTAAAAGAATCAAAACTATAAACACGGAGCAGCCATACATACAGTTTATTACACCCTCTTTGAGTCACATATCAGATATAAAGTAATCTTATGGAGTCAGTCTTTCGGTGAAGAACTTCCAGAGAGTTTTGGTTATTTAAAATAAAACTCTCATAATTATGGGGAATACACAGCCACAAGATGGCTGCAGAGAGGTATTTAAAAGTGCTGGGAATATTGACTATCGTCTCAATAAGGACCCTTTTCATAGTGGATGCCTTCCTACATGCCTATACACAAGATCTACCAAGAAATGGCTACATACCTACTTCAGTATTCCACCCCATGAAAATAATCTTCTTCAATAAGAAATTGTCTTATTCAGGAACAAAACTATTCAATCTACTCCCAACAGGGATGGGACTGACAGTCCGAAAACCTTGAACTCAACACCTCTTTAATAGAGGACACCCTTGAAGAATACTCAACAAAATTAGAACTACTGAGAAGAAACTGCTGAATTTATTAATTTTTACCAGCGAACAGCACAATAATTATTTTGACTTAATTTACTATCTATTTTGCAATACTTAAAACGGTTTTTTTTTTACTTTTTTTTTCAAGTATTTGTTTTTTCACCATTTACACATGTTCAGTACTTGATATATATTTATGAATAAAATTTGCTGCATCTGTACCTGTACCTTAACCATTCAGAAATTGATATTTTCTATTAGATGTCTTCTTCAAGAGACTTATCATCCTCCAAAATTTCAGCGGCCTAAATAAACCCTTATATTTTAAAGTTGAATTAGGCTCCAGTTTACCTCCTTTTATTGCAGTGTCTGATATCTGATCCTGTCTCAGACTTGACTCCTGGAATCTGAAGTCATGTGCACCTAATGTAACAATGAGACTGCAACTTTCACCTATTTATAGGTGTCTCTGATCAAATCGATGTGAAGGTTCATTTTTAGCTTCATCGTCAGACTTTCTTTGGATCTCTTCAGACGAACTTGACTCCAGATTCCAGGAGTCAAGTCTGAGACAGTGTCAGACACCAAATGCTGCAGTAAAAGGAAGGTTGAACTGGAGCCTAATTCAACATTCAAATTGAATCAACCCTCCCTACCATAGCTACATTAAATTTAGGAAACTTCAGAAGCTGCTCCAGAATTGTCTTTCTTTGTTATACTTTAGACTTCACTTCACCTAATTTATCTTTTTGATAGTAAAGATCTCCATGTTGATCTCTTGTTTGAGACAGAGTCATGTTATAAATTGCTAGCAGCCTCTGATACCTTCTATAAAATTCAGAATCTGATCTAGAACTCCCATGTTTGCTATAGTCTAGACATATAGACTACACTCTTCACCTACCTTGACTGTTCAGAAGTGAACATTTTCTCATTGATCTCTTCTTCCAGAGGTTCATCATCTTCCAGATTCTCAGCAACCTCCAGACATCTCTTATACTCCAAGAGTTGCTCCAAAATTGTTTTACTTTGTTGAGGCTCTTCACAGGAATCTTCCCCTTTAGATCCCCCCTGCCATCGTCTTAGACAAGTGAGAAACGTGAGGAAAACTCGTAGAAAGCCATTAGCATTTGATTCTTGAAATTCATCGCAGCTTTGCACCAAAACCTGCAGATGGATTAAAGTTAAACTACTACATTTTAAGTTTTTCAAAAATAAATATATTTACAATAAATTGTAGATTCATTTTATTTAACTATCTCGAATTTTTTAAATGACCCTCAGCTGATTTTTTTATTTAAATAAACTTAATAATGTTTTTTGTTTTTATAATTCAAAATTAAGAATTATATTAATCAATCAATCTTTATTTGCCTTTTCAAATAAAATATGCATTGAGAAAGTCAGTAATATTATCTACATGATATGGTCAGAAAACAAGTAATCCTTAATATACAGGGTGTATATTATGTCTGGAAACACCCAAATATATCCTTTAATAATTTAAATATAAATTTGAAACCTCTTACAATCGTGATAGAGATTGGGCATCTACTTTTTGGAACAATGTTTTGTTATGTCACACCAACGGGGGACGTCCTGCCGAGGGTATCGTGAATATTCTTAATGGAAGCCTATACCTTGTGATACATAATTTTAAAGGTAATAGCTTACTGAATTGAATGCCACAAACCGCATCTCAAGGGAATTATTCTATCAGAAAATAGAGCATTTTTAGTATTGAAAATTTACTGATGTTCAACAATGTAATTTTAAACATGGTTCTTGCCACAAAATGTGTTTACACTAATTTTTTAGCATTTTTTTAAATGTTCAATTAAATAAAACAAAAATTTCATTTTAAGCTGGTTCTATTAGCACAAATTTGCCAGTTTTTATTACAGTACAATTATGGAAATACTTATGTTATTGATTTCTTATTACAAATAAAAAATAATGTATGCTGTTAGAAAAGTCTTACAACAAACGTTTTACCTGCATTTGGTGTCAAAGAAATTGTTCGAACTGTGTTCCTTCTACGGTTTGACAATGAGCCAATCTTGTGTAAAATGATTCGACAGAGTTGCCTAACATTTCTTCAGTTATCAAAGCAATCTCCTCTATAATCCTGTTTCTTAGGTCTTCCAAATTATGAGGCTTTCTTCTATAAAACATTGGATTTTAAATGACCCATAGGAAATAATCGATTGGTGACAAATCCGGAGATCTTGGAGGCCATTCGATTTCTCCTCTTCGGCCAATCCATTTATAAGGAAACCTTAAATCCAAATACTCTCTTACCTGTCTCCCATAATGGGGTGGAGCACCATCCTGCTGAAACCATACATTATCAAAGTATTCTCCTGATGCAATTTGAATAGCTGGGATTATTTCATTTTGGAGCATATTGTAGTAAAGTTCGGCATTTAAATTTCCATTGATGAAAAAGGGTCCAACAATTTTGTTACCTAAAATTCCACACCATACGTTCAGTTTTTGTGGTTGCTGTGAATGGGACTCAGTAATCCAATGTGGGTTTTCACTAGCCCAGTAACGGCAATTGTGCCTGTTAACATTGCCATTTAGGAAAAAAGTTGCCTCATCAGAAAATAGTATGTTGGTCAGAAAATCTCTATTGTCATCACATTTGCGCATCACAAGTTCACAAAACTCAACTCTTCTGTTGTAATCATCCTCACTTAACTGTTGGACTAAATGAACTTTAAATGGTTTGTATTTATTAATTTTCAAAATCTTACTCACAGACATAGGGTGCATATCATGTTGCTGTTGCAGCTTTTCTGAGCGATGTATGTGGGTCTTCAATAAATGTTTGCAAAACATCTAGTGCATGTTCTTCATCTGTTGCAGATTGTATCCTACCCGACTTTGGCGATTACGTACACTCCCTGTCATTTCAAAACGCTCAATAGTTTTTGATATTGTTGAAACACTTATGGGATTCCTTTCTGGGAAAGTGTCATTAAACAAATTACAAACTTCCCGATAAGATCTTTGACGATCGCCATATCCTCGCATCATCAACAGAGTAATTCGTTCTCTTTCAGAAAATGCCATTAAAATGCCAAATAAAAACTGAACTACTGTAATTAGATAACTTGTTGACAGCAATGCTTCAGAGACACTGATTAACTCGACAGGAAATGATATGACCTTTGTCCATTTGTAATTCCCAAGCTTAGACCTGTCTAGTGAAAGCTCCATGCTCAACAAACTGAAACCTGTAGACCAGATGATTAATAACACAGTAATGATTCTCATAGGCTAGTGACCTTTGTCTCTTTAAACCTTCCTGCTGACTGGAAAACACCAAGTACAGATTCATAAGTAATCAGAGAAAGTGACTCATAAGTTTTATTCATTGTAATAAAAACTGGTAAATTTGTACTAATGAAACCAGCTTAAAAATAAATTGTTTATTTTATTTTAATTGAACATTTAAAAAATGCTTAAAAAATTAGTGTAACACATTTTGTGGCAAGAACCATGTTAAAATTACATTGTTGAACATCAGTAAATTATCAATACTAAAAATTGCTCTATTTTCTGATAGAATAATTCCTTTGAGATGCGGTTTGTGGCATTCAATTCAGTAAGCTATTACCTTTAAAATTATGTATCACAAGGTATAGGCTTCCATTAAGAATATTCACGATACCCTCGGCAGGACGTCCCCCGTTGGTGTGACATAACAAAACATTGTTCCAAAAAGTAGATGCCCAATCTCTATCACGATTGTAAGAGGTTTCAAATTTATATTTAAATTATTAAAGGATATATTTGGGTGTTTCCAGACATAATATACACCCTGTATATATATATATATATATATATATATATATATATATATATATATATATATATATATTAGAATAATAAATCGTAAACTAAAACCCTTTTAAATTCTTTTATTTCAGACACGTGTTTCGGTATAAACCATCTTCAGTGTGAACATTAACCTCTAATTAAATTATAAACAAAACAAATAAATATACACCTGTCGACTATTTAAACAGATGTTAAACTTATATGACACAGTTGTAATTTTGATTAAGATTCTGTGTTTGATATTTTTTTTTTTCAAAGATAGGATTTGTTTTATTTTTTAAATTGCTATTTAATATGTTGTGAGGATCTTTTTTATAATTTAGATAAATGTGTAATTCTTCTTTAGTGTTTAATTTTTCTCCTTTCCTTTCGATATCCAAAATTTCCATGTTCTTTTCAATATTTTTGTAGTTATGTCCAGTTTCTAATAAATGTTCAGCGAAATTTGATTTTATTGTAGACATGTTGTTTGTTTTCAAAGCTTGTATATGTTCTTTAAATCTTTTATTAAAATTTCTGCCAGTTTGTCCAATATAGTAGCTTTCACAGTCACTACAGTTAATTTTGTATACTCCACATTGTTTGTATAAATCTTGTTTGTCATCTTTTTGGCTTATTTTGTTTTCAATTAGTTTAAACGTATTATTTCTTGTTTGGTAACTGATGGAAAAAATACAAAAAGGACTTTTACAAACAAGAAGATGGGTTGGCAATGGGATCTCCTCTTTCAGGCCTTCTTGCAAAATATATATATGCAACATTTAGAAAACAACAAAATAATGAGTGTTACTAATCCATTTAAAGATAAAATAATTTACTGGTTTAGATATGTTGATGATATCTTATGTCTTTTCAAAGGAGATGAGAAGCAAGCAGACCAGTTTTTAACATTCCTCAATTCTATATCCCCAACAATTAAGTTTTCAAAAGAAATCCAAAAAGTCAAAATTAACTTTCTTGATGTAAGCATTTCTAATCTTAATGGAAACCACTCATTTGAAATTTATAGAAAAACAACCCAAACAGATCTTCTAATACCATCAACCTCTAAACCATCCATGGAAACACAAATTAGCAGCATTTCACTCAATGATAAACAGAATGTTAAATATACCAATGAGTGATGAAAATAAAACTAAGGAAATGGAAAATCATAAAATATCTAGCTGTCAAAAATGGATATCAACCCCATATTGTAGACAAAATGATTCAGAAAAAAACAAGAAAAATCAATAAAACCAATACAATACGGCCTAATCCTAATAATAATGAAATTCAGAAATATATATGTGTACCTTTCAATACTAAAATAAACAAAGCTGTTCGAAAAACCTTTCAAAATTCAAAATTTTCCATCAGTTACCAAACAAGAAATAATACGTTTAAACTAATTGAAAACAAAATAAGCCAAAAAGATGACAAACAAGATTTATACAAACAATGTGGAGTATACAAAATTAACTGTAGTGACTGTGAAAGCTACTATATTGGACAAACTGGCAGAAATTTTAATAAAAGATTTAAAGAACATATACAAGCTTTGAAAACAAACAACATGTCTACAATAAAATCAAATTTCGCTGAACATTTATTAGAAACTGGACATAACTACAAAAATATTGAAAAGAACATGGAAATTTTGGATATCGAAAGGAAAGGAGAAAAATTAAACACTAAAGAAGAATTACACATTTATCTAAATTATAAAAAAAGATCCTCACAACATATTAAATAGCAATTTAAAAAAATAAAACAAATCCTATCTTTGAAAAAAATATCAAACACAGAATCTTAATCAAAATTACAAACTGTGTCATATAAGTTTAACATCTGTTTAAATAGTCGACAGGTGTATATTTATTTGTTTTGTTTATAATTTAATTAGAGGTTAATGTTCACACTGAAGATGGTTTATACCGAAACACGTGTCTGAAATAAAAGAATTTAAAAGGGTTTTAGTTTACGATTTATTATTCTAACATAAAGATAACCCTTATAATGTGGAGTTCATAATATAATATATATATATATATATATATATATATATATATATATATATATATATATATATATATAAGTAGATATGAATATGGCGGTTCTAGCTCACTTTTGGGACAGACAGAAATTCCATACAAAATACTGTTTAAAGGACAATAAACGAATCTGTAAAATCAAACAGTAAGGCGGTTCTAGCTCACTTTTGGGACAGACAGAAAATCAACGTAAAATACTGTTTTAAAGGACAATAAACTAATCTGTAACTCACGAATGAAAAATTAACCGAATCTTTAGCTGTTTTACTGTTCATTGTAGGCTTCTAATTTCTAAGCTGTTTTAATGAAAAAATCCAGAAATCTTAATAAAAAATCTATAAACGGAAATAATGAAATTTGCTAACAATCACTCGAGAAGTCGGGGAGAATGTGAGTAAAACCGCATTCTTTTCACGAGGTTCTTCATTTACTTTCTCCAAAATGTACTATAAAATCATCAAAGATTTCAGGTTTAAAATCGTAGTCAAATTCAATGTCTAAATAGTGAAAGATTATAGGTAAAATCTTCTCATAATAAACGTGTGTATTTAAACCTACAAACCTAATGTATTCTTTGAAAAGGAAAATAATTTTGTCAACGGTTCCAAGAGATAAGTAAAAATTTTTGTTCTTTTTTCTAAATTCTGAGACAAATTTTGTTTGCTTCTTATCTCCATATTGTAATTTTCTAAGCAGATTATTCAAATGTGTTAGCTTATTTCAAAATTTCTTAGGTTTAGGTCTTTCATACAAAATTAAATTACAATCTCTACAAACTAATCTTTTATCAATAATTTCTCCTCTATTATAACACTTGTAACAGTTGGCATTATACTCTTCCATTTACAAAAAGAATAAATGGAAGCTATGGAACTAAGTCTGCCGAGATATAAATTTTTCAGCGCAAATGTTTATGTTTATATTTCAACTACCGAGATAAAAAGAAATGATTTTTATTTTATTATTCAACTATTTAGGATATTTTGTCTATGATTACAAAGATTATTACGGAAGAAATCGAGATTTTTTCATCAGCGAAAGAGTATATTTTTAAAGTTTTAGAAGGAATGAAAGAGAACAATATGAACATCATTAACTACTGAATTTCTCTAATATCGTTCTTAATCACATCATAGGCTAAAAATTTCTCAGAAACCACAACCACATAACAAATCGCGTTTGTAACAGCATTTTGAAAATCCATATTGATAATTATATCGTTCTTTGAACTAGAAATATTTGTCAAACTCTTTGTTGTATCAATGACATAAATGGGTCTATTTGCTATAAATTCTTTGGGGTTTTGTAATACATTTCCATATTTTTGTAGTAAACTTTCTTAAAATCTTGATACATCTGATACATTGATTCTGAAAAGACCACCGGAAATGTTTAAATTTTGTAATTCATCTGGATAATAAGAACCATTCAATTTTACTCTGATATTTTTTACATCCAAAACTATCGAACTTTGAAGGATTTTTTTTCTTGATTATTTCTGTCTATCTGTTTGAAAACCAATGATAACGAACTTGGGATTGAAGATATTTCTATAAATATTTGTGATATCGAACGAATAAGTTGTTTCCGGAAATACCTTTTTGCTCAATACATTGCCAATCTAGAAAATTAAACGTGATGTTTTGAGATTTTATAATTTCATCAATCAACTGAATTTTACTCGTGGTTTTGTAATCAATCATCGGAACTCTAATGAAAAAACTCGTTAATTGTAATTTTTGCCGATCAAACAGGCATAAACATTTCCAGTTGCAGTCTTCAGAATCACATCATCGTCTTCAGCTCTTATGAAACTAATGTAAAATCCACCTTTATAGATCGGAATAGTAACATTTTCAAAGAATCCTAAGCCGAGAAATGTGCTAAATCACCGGACCGCTTCAAATTGTCCAAATTTAAAAGTTGATTCAAAACTGTTTGAAAATACATCACTTTTGGAAATAACAAATGGTTCCTTTAATAGTGCTTAATTGACCACAGTTTTCGACTTCTTCTATCAATTTATTGTGTTTTCTTACTTCAATCTTAGAAAATAAAAAACGGTATAAAATTATCGATTAATCTAAACATTATCAGTTCCAAGATATGCTTGACCATCTTGTTTTGTTAAAGTTCCAGAAATATAAAACTGGAAGTTAGACGAGCAAAAAGTTATCTCCAAAATCAATATTAAAACTCAGTTTCTTTTATTCGGTTCATTCAAATGTTGTTTACTAATTGGATAGAAATTTTTATAAAACTCCGCCCTTTCAATATCACTAGCATATATTTTCTGTAGTCCGCCATTTAATAAGAGAAAATTTAAAACATCGTGTATCATTTTTTCATCGATCTAATGTACGTTTTTATAAGAAAAGATATAAATTAGGAGTCATTTTTTAATGATCTACTGTCGTCATATTCAGGATTCTCTTCCTTAAATTTTGCAATTTCGGCCACATATTTCAATAAAATCTGCACAGGATAGTAAACCGCTATCTTATAAATATTGTTCCAATCAACTGTATCTTTATTTTCATCCAAAAAACTTTATACTCAAGTGTTGATAGAGGCAAAGAACAGACATATGATCTTTTAATTGATAATGTATATTTTCTTGAATGAATGAACTCTGGGGACAGATTTTGATATTTTGCAATGTTATACCAATTCAATTTTTTTACGTATTAATCTCATCATATCTTCGGATAATTCATATTTTTGAGAAAATATCATCCCAATGTTCTTTTTTCAAATCTCTTTCGTGTTGCATTATAAAAAGATCGAAAGCACTGGTAATGTCCCGCCATCTCTATTTATTAAGAAAAAAATTTCAAGTTTTTATAAATTGACTCTTTTTTGAGTTACATTCAGCACATTTTCCTGAAATTCTTTTAACTCCATTGATGTTTGCATAGTATTTTATATCATTTGTTTGCAGTTTTTTTCTTTACATCTCACACAATATATGAGCGCCATTTATATAAGGAAATTTTATCATGCATAAAACCCTACGCGAATACCTATTTCAGTAAGATCTTCCTCCATATTATTAAGTTTTTTTTCTAATTTTTGAAATTTGACAGCATAAGAATCATTGTATTCAAACAAATTTATGACCAATATTCTCAAAAGTTTTCGTAGCATCTAAACTAAACTTATCAAAAGACTCTTTAAAAATTAGTAAGTTTTTCATTAATTTTCACCAACATCGTCTACTGATCTTCTATTTCTGGCTTCTAACTTGTCATAGACTTCTGTTGTAAAATCTTTAACATGCTGTTTATGATTCTCATAATTTTGTTTTTAGTTCATTAAACATTTTTAATAGGATCTTCTAATTGAATCATTACAACAACATCAAATGGATTAATTCCTTTACTAACACCGCTAATTCTTTTTCCTTTAAAATCTAAGGCATTTTTAACATTCGGATCATGTAAATCAACAATATCGATGGTTTTCTGATAATTTTAGAGGGTTTTAAAATTTGTTCTTTAACAACAACATACATGTTTGTCAATACCAGGTCGAAACACCGACAATTCTTTTCTTATTAGCCAAACTAACATAATTCTTTTCAACTTTGATCGCTTCAGTAATTTCATCAGCTTTTTCGATATGAGACATTAAATTGGTAATAATATTTTTTTTACACCATCATCAACTTCTTTTTCCAATGTTTTTTATTTTTATCAGCAACTTCATTTGAACTCATGAAATTTGCAAGGTTTGTTATCATATTCTGCTTTAAAATCTTCAATCTCGACAGCAAACGTATCTGAATCTGGAAGGTTTTGTAATAAATTTTCTAACTTGTTATCAAACTCATTTCTCAAACTATCAAAATTCAAACTATTATCTACATTTTGAATAATTTGTGTTCCAAATACGTCAAAAATATTTTGTGAATCCATATTTATTAAGCAATAATTTGTTAACAACTTCTTTAAAATCTTTACCATTACTCAGTTCATTCAAAAACAAAAATACACAAAATGTCCACAAATTGGGGGGATCGTTATAGTCTTGAATCTGAGAGTCATTGTAGTAGACGCTTGATTTTTTCAAATATTTGATCAATTCTATCGGCGGTTTGTCCTCAATTCTTCCATACGAATCAAAATAAACATGCATTCTTATCATTTTTATAATAACAAACCCAATGCGTTCCACTCCCCAAAATCGAGTCTAAATTCACAATTCCACATTCAAATTTCTTAACTTTTTCGGGGTAATGTATCTCTCATGAAAATTCCTCTAAAATGTTTAATATTTTTGCAGATTTCTTCCAATTCTCCGAATGTTAAGGGTTCAAATTTTTTTTAATGTTTGATTTCACGTAACTCAAAGTTTTTTCATCTAATCCAGATCCTGTAACATCTTCCAACTCTTTATCTAACCAATTTAAAATGTTTTCGAACAATAGGAATCACATCTTTTTTAACGATTGGAGCAGCTTTACGAACATAAGGAACAACATTTTTAACAACTGGAATATTTTCTCCAAAATCTAATAAATCTTTCAAAAGTCCACCATTTTTGAGTTCTTTCAACTGATTATAAGAAAATTCTATTCTGGTTCCTTTATTGTTTTTCTTATGTTTTTCGAGTTTATTGTATTGTCTATTTGTTAAAAATATCTTATCTTCGCCATTTTTTAGTTGATCTATTTTAAAATTGAATACTAACGGGTATTTTCTTCTTAAAAGCGGATTTGATTTTTTTCTTTCTGATTTTTGCTGAAGTTTACGTTCACCTCCATTTATATAGTTAAAATTTCAAGTTCTCTTCGATTCCCATTCCTAGTTTTCTCTTCAAAAACATTGCTCCAACTGTTGGAAGTGCAACAAATCTTTCACCTAAACTAGCATCTTTTGATAAAAAATCTATCCATTGCCTTATCTTGCAAAACTTTATCTGCTATATGTCTGGAATTTGTGTCACTATGTTTTGCATAAAAAATATCGTGTTCCATAGCAGCTTGATCTAATTTATTTATACCAGGATCTCCTCTTTTTAGTCTTTTTTTCGAGTTTTTGTGCCAGGGCCCCAGATACTGATAAGTTGGTACGTGTAATTCAAAAGGTAAATTGTTGATAAAATCATTCAAAAGTCCACTACCCTCAATCATAGATGAACTTATTGTCGGCAAAATTCGTTTTAAATATTTAATTCCATCAGGTTTTTCAATCATTTCATCAAGTTTGTTCGAAATAAAATCCTTAATCGCCTTTCTTTTCGTTCAAAAAATTGTTGTTTCCAGCCTTCTCTTGAGCATAAATATAATTAATAATTCCATCGAGTTTTGTCAAATCGTTGATATATCTGTACTCAATCTTATTATCACTGTAATTTTCTTATACCAGATCCTTCGATTCGTTTTTCCCAAATTGGTTTAATCAAATTGAGATATTTTTTACCTTTACTTGACTTTGGTTTCTTAGTTGATGGATCATTATTTTTGTAAATTGAATCAGATTTCCATAAAATTTTCAGTATACTTTTTCAAGTCTTCTTCAGAATATAAAACCGTCTTTTGGAACGTCAGTGCCTGTTAATAATCTCCATAAACCTTGAGTTCCTTTATATGTTTTTTCATTAATAATGATATCATTATGCTCAAAATTCACGGGCAAATTTCCAATCATAAAACTTTTCTTTTTTCTGTCCCAATACAAACCAAATTTATCATCCTTTGCTCTAGGAAGAAATTTTTTACCAATTTCACCAATTATTATATCCGTTGTTCCAGGACTTATTGGTTCAACTATGGTAGAGTCTTCAATGATTCGAGGTCTAAATGGTGTTGAAGATGGTAATTTTGGCAATTCAAAACTCAGATTCTGGAATCGAAATATCGGCAAATTGTCGTACAACTGGAACCAAATTCATTAAATTTTGATTATCGCTTAAAACATTTTCAATTTTTGCCCTCAACATTTTTTTATTGCAGAAGTTTACAGGTTGATTAATTTTTTGAATAAGTTCTTGTTCTTCTTCATCAATTCGAATCTGTTCTTTAAATTCTTTGATTAATTTCTTTTCGATTTGATCAAGTTTTTTCGCTTCTTCAGAAGTTACGTTCACCATTATATTTAGGAAAATTTTTGAAAGTGGATTGAACACGAAACGTGGAAAAAAAAAACGTAAAACGTGAACGTGGAACGTAAAAACGTGAACGTGGAACGTAAAAACCGTGAACGTTGGATGGAACGTAAAACGTGAACAGATTTACCGTTTTTCAGTTGTTTTCATAATGTAAATAAAAAGTAAAGATAATATAAAAATAATTGTAACAAATATTTTATCAAGTAGATTTGTCAGGACCACTGAGCAGCATTTTATGTTTAGAAAATTTATTCAAATATTTTCCATTTTTAGGCTTCAAAGTTAGATTAATAGTTAAAAATCCATAGTCTTCTTTCCAAATTTTATCACACAATTCATTAAAGTGGTTAAAACTCATATCAGATCCCACATAATTGTTGTAAATCTTTCTCGAATAGTGATCGTCTTGCTTAAAAACACACAGCATATTCAAATTATTTCTAATAACTTGTTTATCAAACCTTTGAAAAGCATTGGGAAAGATAGATACAAGATATGTTTTTGTGACGGGACATTACGAAATATTCCTTAATAACGTCTTGATTTTTCTAAAATACAATCATCAAAAACGATTAACGAATTGGGTTTACATTCGCTTAACGGAACTATGTCCTCAGAAGCATTATAAAAATGTGATATTTTTTTTGTTTAAGTTCTTCTCAATGTTTTTCAAAATCTTTCTTGTAATTTTTTATAGGCGTCTTGTTCTAAAGATTTACTAAAAACATACAAATTGGAATAAGGAATCAACCTATTGTAGATAAAATTCAATAATAAAGTTGTTTTTCCACATCCACTTGAACCAACAATTAACAATCTGATTGGTTGATCTTTCTTATTTTCTTCAAACGTTTGAAGTTTTATCTGATCTTTTTGCTTTAAAAAATTTACTCCATTTAAATAGAAGATTTTCATCTTGAAGCAACGCTTTGCGAAAATGAAGCTGTTCAAGTTGACCTTCAGAAAGCTCTAAATTAGTTTTAAACTTGGAACATCCTATACACTTAGAGGAAGAATCAAATTATTTTATCGGTTTAAGCG
This sequence comes from Homalodisca vitripennis, assembly GCF_021130785.1. NCBI lineage: Eukaryota > Metazoa > Arthropoda > Insecta > Hemiptera > Cicadellidae > Homalodisca > Homalodisca vitripennis. The sequence continues at coordinate 30,609 of NW_025782142.1, forward strand.
GTTTTTTATTCTGACAATTTTGTAATAAATATTAGTGGAAAGTTCTCCTTATTGTATAGGATTTAGTGAGAAGGAACATAACAAAAATATTATGGTTTAAACAAAGGTTATTATACTTTCGATCAAATATAAAAATTCCCTTAAAAATTATCTGAAAAACATTCAAACTCAATCAGATAAATCTTTAAACTTTGACGAAAACAAGTTTGAAATGCAAAAAAATTATCTCTCTAATAAAATTCAAATAAAATCACCAGTAAGATATAATGTTTTCAGCAATTATTGTAGATTTGTTAGGGTTTGTTCAAGAAACTATTGAGCCAAATCAGGTATATTTAGGAAATAAAACGCCAAAATTTAGACCTTTCGATGTAATTGAAGTGCCACTGCAATCTCGTTGAACCTAGTTTTGAAAATCATATACCGAACATTTTACACAAAGAATCTGAAATTTTGTACACTTTTTTTCCCAAATGTTGCTTATGGATCAAAAAATCAGTGAAAAAAAACCGAATGAAATCGATTATATTCCAATTAGAAAAAATATTAAAAGAATTCAAAAAATCGTTCTGAACTATTCAAGACTCTGAAGGAAATTTAATAAATAATGAGAGTAAAACAACAATATATTTAAGATTGTTCGAATAGAATGATGAATCAAGGGGGGAACGAATCGTTCTTACCTTCAAAACTTTCAAAACGAGTTGATCAATGATGATAAATACCAATAACTTTTATCTAAATATAAGGGGGGCTTATAAGTAGCTTACCTTCCAAACTTCCAAAAATAACACTGTTTTCGTTAATGAATCTGGGCTTTATTCTCAAAATAAAAATTACTAGTTAAATTTTTTTCTATCTAAATGGAGTCAGTTGTGAATCTACTCAAATTCAATAATAAAGAAATTTTAACATTTGTTGACGAAAATAATGAATTTTGGCCCCCGCCTTCAAACTTTCAAAAAAACACTGTTTTCATCAATGAAGCAGGCATATATTCCTTTAATCTTGAAATCTAAAATGAAAATAGCAGAAAATGTTTCAAGATTGGGGTTTTAGAAGAAGTTTTACCAAGTATTCGTAAATTTGGTGTGTACAAACTTGAAAAACAAGAATTAAATATTTAGAGGACGAAGTTAAACACTTGCAAATTAAAGATGAAATAAAAACGGAAAATAATCGCAAAACAAAGTGTAAAAAATTGACTTAATGAAACCAGACCTTGTTTGTAAAGATTTTGCTAAGAAAAAAACAACCATGTTTTTGTATTAATTAAGAAGAATCACATGTGGGAATATCCTTATTACGTTATCAGAGCTCAAAAGAGAGAAATACCGAAAAGATTGAAAGAACTTGAAATTGATTACCCAGAAATGGAAATTTTATTAAGACAAGGAGATCCAAATTCTATCAATCTGTATAACCAAATGAAAGAATCTTTGAATATTTTATACAACGGAAATCATTTTACTACAAATATGGCAGAATCTCGACTGATTTATAGAATATCTAAATTACACGATGAAAATGTTTACTCAATTTTACTAAAAACTCTTGAATTATGATATTTTGTTTGTAAATGTTTTTTGATAATTATTTAACCATTTTATAGTTCTTCCACATTCACATTGAGTATCCTTCATAATATAATCTATGGTGATTCTTCTTTACACAATCTTTACAATATGAGGTCTTTCTTATCTCTACTATAGGGATGACTATTAAACTCTGAAATTTTTTTAGTTTCTTTACATTTAAGACATTCTTTCTCTTCCAAAGTTAATTTTTCTATTTTATCATACAGCTCTTTATGATACTTCCTATAACAATCTTTACAATTATAAATAATTCCATCTTTTCTACTTTTATCTTTATAAAAAGCTTCAAAAACCTTTTATTTCTTTGCACATTGAACATTTCTTTTGAGCCTCCATTTATATAGAAAAAATCTTTGACTTTCTCAATTCATATTCATAAAACTTTCCGGTTATTTCTTCATTATTTAAATCTTTTATACTATAAGTTACAGGATCTGTGTTATTAATTTGATAAATCACAAAGATTTCTCTTGACCAATTGTTCTTATATTTGTTCGAAAATGTTTGTTTTTTACTAACAATTCTTACATGATCATTGACTTTAAATTTAGTTTTCGTGTGAATTTCTGGTGGAACATACTTAAAAACCGACTCTAATAACTCTTTTTCTGCATCTTTATCTACGTCTTTAGGCTTCATTTTGATTGTGCTATGAACAGTATCGTTATATTTCTTTACGATTTCTTGAAGAATATCGATCCATTTAAAGTTTTTATTAATCTCAAAAATTACTTTCATTCTCTCATTTTGAGTTCTGTTATATCTCTCTACAATACTTGATTTCTCTTCGTTTTCAGTATGATAAATCTTAATGTTGTATTTCCTCAAAACATCGTTAAATTCTTTATTTTTAAACTCTAAACCCTTTATCTGTATGAAGTAAGTTAGGAGGTTTGTGATTGATCCTTATGGCATCTTTTACTATATCTTCGAAGGCTTTTGAAACATCTTTACCGTTTTTTCTTTTGATAGCTCTTGACCAAGCATATTTTGAGAAAGTATCAATAACATTTAACATATACTTAAATCCATCATTTTGATCTGCATAGTTAGACATTATAACTAAATCTGCTGCCCATAAATCGTCAAATTCCTAAAAGTCTATAATTTTTCTCTTTTTAAACTTTTTTTCGTACTGGTGCGATGAATTTCTCTAGCTTCAATCTCGATTTTCTTCCTTATTCTTAGATTCTTTCTTTACTTGTTTTTCATTTGGATTCTTTATAAATTTACTCTTATTTGTCTTACATTTTGAACATTTTGCTGCAATTCTATTACAACCCGTTTTGAGTTTGAACGATTTTTAGAATCTATATTTTTCGTTTTTTTCTTGCATTTGTGGCAGTGAATCAAATCATCTTCCATTTACATGTCAAAGTTTCCAAGTTTATTTAACTCATCTAATATATTAGATTTTGCTTCGCCTTTATATCCATACGGTACTGTATCGATCTTATTTTCTAGGACATTTCTCTTATCATCTTTAGCGTTCAGTGCCAGCTTGTTTATGGTGATGGTATACAATTCATGTTTATAGCTTTTTATTACAGTCATCTCCCTAAATTCTTCTTTATCTTCGAACAAACATCTCTTTAAGTTTTCGATATTTATTGTTTTATTTACAACGCTTCTCTTAATTCCTTTACACCTAACTGGGTTTTTATCTAGATATTTGTACGAGTACATCTTAGACCCTTAAACCACAAAATTCTTCTAAAACTTCGCTATTTAAACTCATCTTTGAATTTCCCTATTACCTTCTTATTTTTTAGTCGTGAAACATTCATGATCTTTTGGATAATCACTTGTATCAAAAGTCATCTATATTTTCTTTTAATAATTTTAAAGGGATCTCGTTTCAATTCTTAGTAAAATAACTGTCTGTATCCATGTAACACAGATTCAAATCTGGATCAAACTTCTTTAATTTGTTGTAATAAAACTCGTACATTAACAATTTTGAAAGGTCAAGAACTGAAAAACCTATGTAGATTGGCTTGTTAAATTTAACTTTCTGCTTGTACATGTGACTCGCTATACAGTTGTCGTCAAAGATGTTAAAGCATTTGAAGTTCGTTTTCTTGGCCTGTTTCATTGAAAATTCTTCATTTCCTAGTCTAATATCACATCTGTTTCTCACATTTTTCCATAGATTTTCCAAAAAACTGAGTTGTTCATCAGCTTATAAAAGTCCTTTTCAAAGTCACTTGTAGCTTTGGTTCTCATGTTTGTGTTAAAATCAATGTAATCTTTCATAAAAGGCTTCTGATCGAATGCAATAACTCTATTCACATGTTTCAAAAATCATACCTTGTTCCAGATAGAATTTCAAATTTCTAGAATGAACAACATATTCAGTTTTATCCAGTAGAGTTGTGCAAAGTTTGTTGTTATAATGTTCTGGAGCAAGAGGCAAATCTTTATGATTTTCATGTAAATTCTTCGGATATTCTAGAGTCGACTTCGAGAATATAGCCATAATCTTCGTCGCCAGTGAGTTCCAAAATTGTTTCTTTCCAATCTGCTGTTGTATACGTTTTAGGATCCATCCACTTGATTTCGTTATATGGTAAATTTTGCATTAGGCCATACCCATAAAGGTTATTAGCATCGACGTACAACAAATAGTTTTCAGGCTTTGTCTTATCAAAATCTTTTAAATATTTGTTATTTGCTTTCACATATCGTTTAATACATTGAGAAATGCCTCCGCGAATACCTTTTTCGATCATCAAATACATATTATAATCACTAATTAATTGTAATTCTTATATTCGTTAATTTTAACATAGCATCCCATGCAAGACTGGGAGCTGTTAGATAGTGTGCTGGATCAAGTTTATAGCAATTCAAACAAATATTCCTAAAATTTTCAAAGATATCAGCGAGCAATAGAAACATCTTGAATGTTATAGAGATCAGAGTTAATTTCCTAGATTTTTCTCTTTTAATTTGTTCCATACATTTAAGTAGTTGTTGAAAATCTTTCTCAGATATGCTCTCATCTGTCAAAAGTGAATAGAAATCTTGAATTCTCAATTCTTCTGTGTAATCAAGTTTTTCAATACTGTCGATTAAATTCGTAAGGAAATATGCCTTTTCCAGATAGAATTTTAAAGATTTCTTCTTCGTCATTTGGTTGTCTATCTAGAATTGCGTTCAGACCATCTTGTATAAAATGATTTGTATGTTTGAAGTCTTCTCTCTTTAGATTTTTTAGCTAACTTTTCTATAGACGATGCCATAAATCTGAACGTGTCTACGAAAGAAAACTTGATGAACTTTCTTGGTTTATCATCTTCAAACTCATATCCATATCCAGAATTTACAGAATAATTTATATATTTCTCATCTGTGTTTGCGATCAAATCAACATTACCATTACTGTTTTGCCAACTCTTTTATGTACAAATGAGTATCGTAACATGACATATTGTGGCAGAAAACGGGAATATTTTGAGGAAATTTGAGATTCAAGTTACAAGATAAATGAGCAGCACCTCTAAATTTACCTGTTTAAATGACAAAGATCTCGTACTTTTTTTCTTGTTTGATTATCAAAACCCTCACATTCACAAATATGGCAAAAGATTTGAATTTTGATATGCAATTTCTTCTTCTTCGGTCAATTTCATAGGTATTTTATTCTTAGAATTATATTTTGTAGCTATGTATTTCGATAATTTATTGAGCTCTTCAAACAATTTTGCCAGGAACATTTGGCAAAATCTTCTTCATTTTTTGCTCGATAACATATCGGCTTGTACATACGATTGGTCACATTAGACACTAAGTATAGAGTAAAACCATATGGAATGTGCTTCTGAATCTTGGTTCGTGATCGATTTTTTGCGGATTGTTTTTGCATGTGGGAATCTTCTCTAATATGCTTTCAAAGTCCATATAAATTAACGTACGGATGGCTAAACTTCTTTTGATAATTAGTAAATTTAGTTGTTTGACCCGGAAACGGCATAATTGGCTTACAAACTTCGTGATTTTTACAAATTTCTAAATGGTCTGTTAAATCTCCAGATTTGTAGAAATGGCTTAAAACAATCTTCTGCATAGAAATATTCTTTTTGTTGTTCATGCTTAGATAACTGAGAGAAAATCACGAGCTTATTTAAATCTGTTATCAAAACATAATGATATTTTGTCTTCTTGCTTTAACATACAATAAAGTCAATGTTTACTCAGCGTCCGTAATTTTTTCTAGAAATTTGTTAATGGAATCAATATTGAGTATTTCTCAATCATAAAACTGTAAGATATTTTATAGACATTTTTGTGATATTTGTACCTTGGAATTTGTGGAACTTTCGTTTCATTTCAAATAATTGTATATCTTTTAAAGGACATTGGATACTCGAAAACCTGAAAATATTCTCGTCATTTACAAATTTCTCGGTATTGCTTTTGCTCTGTCCAAGACAGTCTTTTCGGGGTTTTTCCAATTAGCGCATCGGATTAGAATAAACAAAACAGAAATCATCTTTATTTTTGATATTTACACAAGCTTTCTTATCTTTTGATTTTCTTTTGGTAAATCGATATATGATCTGCTGCGGTTCATAAATTTACGTGTTTATTAAGGCTCAAAATCAGTTGTTATTACCGAGCGTTTTAATGTCCATCCAGAACCTCGATTTGGATGATTTTGGTCTGTTCTCGATGTGTTAATTTATTAAATATTGCTTATGTAATAAAAGTCGTTTAATGTCAAAGATTCTCGTCTGCATTTTATAGTAAAAATACATTGGGCAAGTTTGTGTTGTTCACCTGTTCATCTAAGAGTGTCTTTCGTGATCTCGCAATTCCAAAGAAGAGATATCCTTTTACTATTTTTAACATTTTCCTTGAAATTTTTTTCGTATTAAAACTTTTTAATTTCCGGGCGCAAAATAGAAAGATAATTTGTTAAATTGACATGGAATTATCAGTTTTCAAGTTTGTTAAAATGTATTGCTTGTACAAAAGGACGCTGTATTTTGTATTGAGGAGATAAAACTTCTACATCAATTGATATTTTCGGTGTTTCTCATTAAAGGAGTTTTGTCAATTTCTTCGATCATCTTCAGGAACTTAGTTTTATCGTTTGTTTTCAATGGACAATTTCTCAGCGATTGATTGAATTTTTTCCATCTTTAAATAGTATTGAGATCTTTTTTACTTTCCTTAAAATTTTTTCTTTTAGTTCACGCAATTTTTTCTTATATTATACATCTTCTTCGTGACCATCGATTTGATTCTCTTTAGCCCAAGTTCTTCAAATAATTTAATTCTTTTTCATAAATATCTTTATTTTTTCAGTATGATTCTGTTGACTTTTATAATGTCTGGGTAAAATGGATGTTCTAAAAACATCTTTTTTGCAAGTATGGGCACTCTATCTTTTTCCGCTACCATATTTTAAAGAGCAACACAATAAATTGGTTAAACTAAAATTTTGAGAAGTGAGTGATTTTTGACACAAATCAGCACAAATT
>NW_025782143.1:0-36587 GCF_021130785.1 Homalodisca vitripennis
CACTTAAGAGTCAAGAGTTTTCTACTCCCCAGTCTTAGCGACTTGCCATCAATCTTTAATAGCATTGGATTGCTTCATTTACTAGTTCCTGAGAACAAGTTTAATACTACTGCACTCAAAAATCTGTTTCTACTATGAATGTCTTACACGAATTGTTTTTATTATTCAGTTATAAACTATATCTATCACACCATACTACACAATGCGAATATATTATATGTAAAAGAAGATAGATTTTAATGAATACTATTAAGTTATTTAGAAAACCATATTTAATTCTTATAATATTTATGAGTATTTTAATAAATGTCTATATCTCTTTCCTGTAGAGACATAATATTACAAACTAAACGAAAACATTGGAATTACACTGCACTCCCTAACATTAACCAAACATTTTACAAAAAAGTTTTATTGGCGTACCTAGGCCTCAAGAATAACCTTTTCTCTTTTGGCAACAGTTGACATGATTGATTTGAGGTTTTTGCTACACCGTATATCACTTACGTTTTAAACTATAAATGATCATGTTTTTTTGGTTACCTTATTACATGAATATTTTAGTATCGTAGTTTATAAAATCAATAAAGTTTTTACTCCTTTAAAAAAGAATTATCAATTTACAAAGGTAAATAAAGGTATAATTTAACTTCATATCGATTCACGTGAAACTTTTTGGAGGGGGTAATAGAGGTGAGCTGTAGCCTGTAGATATCGGGATTAGTTCTTTTCGTCATATACTTTATTACTTTTAAATTGCTTTGTTCACATTGAAATTACCCTGTGTTATAAATTTAAAGTTCATTGTTTATCAGCCATTGAAGTTTAGTAATGAGTCAATTCGGAAAAACTTAAATTATAAACGTAAGTATATTACAGAAAAAATATTTAAGTTTAACAATTTTAAAATATTTAATTAAAGATTTATTTGTAAGTTTTAGTGTTTATGACTATAATCTAGAGCAGTTCTAAGAAAATATAATACACAAAAACAGAAAACAAATATATTTTTGAGGTCCAAAGTAAACATTGATAAGTTCATATTGTAACAGCTCTTATTTATTACAACAATTTTAAGTTTTAAATAAATTATTTTTAAACCTAAAAGTTAGTTTAAATCCACATTGAGGTGCCATCGATAGCTCTATAATTGTCTCTTGTCAGATATATATCTTCAGAACCATTACTAAAGAGCGATCTCTAGGAAGTCATTCTACTTTCACTAGCTTCTGTTCTGAGGAAACCTGGTACTATTGGTTTTCCACTGAATTAGTTTTTATTATTCTGTAGAAACCTACAATAACTTGGATGCCCTTCAGATAACTTACTTAAAGACAGGAAATATAGATATAAATATTTTGTTCATTCAAAGAGTAAAATTTGGCTTTTATTAAAACTAGTTCATTAAAAATATCATGATAGTGTGGAATTAACATAACACACAAATAAATATAAAAGAAGGGAAGGCTTTTATATTTCCTTATGACAATAAACTCTACAAAATATGAAATAATTTTAATCGTTATTTAAAATATTTTATAACTTTTCTTGGTTTGTAAGATAATTGTTTGCTTATTTTTTATAAGAAAAGTATCTAAAGAGACGCTATGCCACAGAATCTTTGGTTTTACTCACACATAAAGTATCAGAATACAAGAAATGTACTAATATTTTTGTAGCTTGATTACTCCCACATTTTTAAACCAAAGAGTGATATATACTATACGTATATTTAACTTTAAATTATTAGCCGCAACTCTTCCGTTCGTCAGATTTATAGCATTAATAATATGTCATAAATAGTTATAAAATTTCAATTAGTGTTTAAAAAATTTAAAATTTACTCCTAGTACTATTAATGTAGGCTAATTGACTACGTATTCCTTCAAAACTGCGTTTGATGAAGTGAAGATATGTCATGACTGTAATTGCTATATGCATGTTTGGGCATATGTTCTAAAGAAAAGGAATTAAGAAAATTTACAATAGAAAAATATAAAACTGCAAATATCTGTAAGAGGAAATACAAGACTGTACACCTCGTGTCCTCAAGTACTCACACAATAAAAACTGTAAATTCTCTCCTCGGCGGAAACATTATGTTGAGAAACTGCCCACCGTGAGGGTCGGTTTATAGGTTAGGTTTACACCTAGCTCTAAATCCATCACTATTAATCCTTCAATGCCCTGCAATACACCTAACGTGTACAAACAATGTGATGGTCGGTTTTTTGGTTTTGGTTTACACCTAGCTCTAAATCCATCACCATTCATTCCGTAAATGCCATACAATAAAAACCGCCCTTGTAACAAACAATATGAGGGTCGGTTTATTTGTTAGGTTTACACGTAGATCTAGAATCTGTCCACTATCAATCCTTAAATGTCCTACAATACACCTATCGTGCACAAAAAATTTGAGGGTTGTTTATTGGTTAGGTTTACATCTAGCGCTAAATCCGTCACTTTTTAGTCCTTCAATGCGACAGTATCCATCGACCGTGTACAAAGAATTATATCGGTCCCTTTTACATATCATTTATTCATTTAAGCTCAAAGCTCAATATATTCATAATCTTTATATGGCAAATCTGAAACTTTACAAAGTATAATAACAATATGATTAAATTGAAAACTTAAATTATAGAATAAATGGTATATAATAGGCTACTTATATCTGCAATCCAAATTACAACGCATTCATGTGAATAAGTTTTTTTCGTGATTAATGAACCTTTTTAACTGACCTAAGAGGGCAATAGTTTGCAATATTTATAAACTGTAATAAGAAAAAATGCAGTTATCTATATCGCCATATTCTTCCGAAGCTTAATTTTCTGTTCAATAAATAGTATAAAACAAGTTATAATTTGGGTATGTTTATTGCACAGTAGCAGAACGAAGGTTTAGCTTCAAGGTATCGATAATCCAAACTTTGAAAGGAGATAAGAGTCCATCTTTAAGCGATATAAAATACCACAATAACAATAACTGATCTCTTGGCTACTACAGCAGCGCTCCCAGACTTTACAGCGTCCATGTCGACCTTCTGTCTTTGAGCAGCCGACACAACCACACACAGGCTTCACAGCTTCTTATAGTGGCCACTCGATAGTTCTTGTAATACTATTTATTATTTTAGTTTATTTACTTATTTATTTCCAACGGACATATACGTCTCCTTTCTTATATTAAAGATACATATAATTAACTTATAACAACTTAACCTGAACATGAATTTCTACAACAAAACATGTGAAAACATGTGTGTTGTTTATAATGTCCATGTCGGACCTTCTATTGGCGAGCAAACCGACACAAACCTCACACAGGATTCACCGCTTTTTTATGGTGGCCCCTCGATAGTTTTAGGTATTGCTATTTATTATTTTTACTTGTTTTTTTTTTTATATAGCTAAATTTTCTGGTGAATAAATAGTATAAACAAGTTATAATTTTGGTATGTTATTAACAGTTGCAGGACAGAGGTTTTTAGCTTTAAGGTATATAATCCAAACTTTGAAAGGCGATAAGAGGTTATCTGGAAGCGATATAAAATACTACAGATGACAATAACTGATCTCTTGGCTACCACAGCGGCGCTCTCAGACTTTATAGCGTCTATGTCGAGCTTCTTTCGTTGGGCAGCCAACACAACCTCACACAGGCTTCACAGCTTTTTATGGTGGCCACTCGATATTTTTTGTAATGCTATTTATTATTTCACTTTATATTTATTATTATCTCTGTTCTCTTAAATACCTTAAACATTAAAATCATGTTTTTAATAATATTCTAAATACAAAAATTAATTGGATAACTCCTAAAACAAGGCTGGATTTTAATTACAAAAAAGCGATTTAATTTTATAATTGCTCTGCGTCGAAGTGATAGAGATTTGTGTGTTATAAAAATTCCAGTACAAAACTAGAACATCCAACTAGTCATATTCTAAGTTAATGATTGTAATATTTTAAACTACTGTTGGAACATAGCTTATAAACGTTATTCATAAATAGTGCTTCCTATTACTAGCAATAAAAATTTAACTAATCCCAAGATTATTTATATATGGAGATGACATGATAAGCAGTGATACTAACAATTAAAAATAGTTTCTACTAAATCTCTTATGGGTTATAAAATCGACACACAGTCAGGTCTTTGTGAGTTTGGTTCTTATTCCTTCTGATTCACATGGGTTAACATGGTGGTGAAGCTCTAAGATGGACCAATAGTCACCAAGCGTTTTGTGTGTGTGTGTGTGTGTGGCTAAGCTAATAATAATTGTCACGCATTTGATGAAGACTGAATTTTTACTACCCAGGGCTTATTGTACGTAGAAGTTTGTAGATTCATCCTTAGATATTATCGGACAAGCTGTAGGATGGCCCTAGAATAATGACGTCATTGACCTAGAAGTAACGTCTACTAAAATATTAGTGACATCACTGTGTCACAATGACATCATGTGCCGGTTGCTAATAGTAGTGTATCTTGTTACCAGTTAACACTAACATTTTTTTGTTTTATATTAATTTTCATAACGTACACACATATGTATATCTGTAACTCTTAACACTATATTTTATCTCAAACACTGGGCGAAATAATACCGCATAAAGCTAAAGACCGCACACTCCACAACAGTACAAAGAATATGAATAAGTAATAATGTGAGACTACCATACGTATAGGGTAACAGTTATGTTGATGTTATTGCTCGTGTAAACATTTTATTTAAATCTATTGAAAACCACATAGGTACCCTCTTCTCGCTTCTTCCCGTTTAAAAACGTCCAGTGTTCCTTGTAGCCTGACTTATTAGATATCTATTATTGTTAAAGGCGTAGGCATTTCTCTGCTTTATTCTCTGCATACAAAAACTGCATGGGTTCGTATAACTATACTAAGCCAAGAAACTTGTTTTCTTCTTTGTGATCCAGATCTGGCTAAAGTAAATTTCTTCAGCAATGCAAGGCTATAATTGGGCATATACAAGTCTGTGTTTTATATTCCTAAATACCACACACTTACTCAGACGTATGAGAGCTGGCAGTATGAACATCCTCAGTATGGATTGGATCCTCAGTATGGCAGTATGGATTGGAGTAGGGATGAAACCTGCATTAGAAACACGTGTTGGTGCGTCGGCTCCTGAATTTTTAATCGGCGTTTGACAGGTTCTAATAGTTTTTATGTTTGAAAAAAAACTATACGTACGTGACAGTGTTTGGATTACGTTTACCGTCTTATCGGAACCAATAAGTGCTGCCGGAACTGTAGAGAGAGAAAACCTAATTTAAGCCATTAATGTTCCGGTCTCCGCCTGGTCTTCGGTCAGGATCAAAGGTCAAGCGAGTGCCTCTACAATCTACTGATAAGAAAGGTTTGGAGCGCTCCTTATCTGATCCGTCCGCCTCACCTTCACCGATGCCTGGAGGTAAACAGACCCCGACTACGGCCCACCAATCCATCGAGGCGTGCGTGGGGGAATGTCTTTCTCACGACGCCGGCGCCGTTGACGCCCTTGTGGCAAAACTGAAGGTTGTGGTCGAGGAAGCTGTCCAGACTGCGCTCTTGAAAGCCAATCAAGAGATCAGCCGACTCAGCGAGGAGCTGATAAAACTGAGGACGGATATGGTGAGGATGGAGGTGGCGCACGCGGAGCGGGGTGGATGACTTGGAGCAGTACACCCGGCGGAGCAACGTCCGTGTCTACGGTTGTACCCGAGGAACAGGGGGGAGAACACCGACGCCCTGGTTGTGAAGCTCTGCCAGGAGAAGCTGGGGCTGGAGATTACGGAGGCGTCAAATCAGCCGCTCCCACAGGGTTGGAAGACCTCAACCTCCAGCGGCTGACGGCAGAACAGAACCAGGCCTCGGGCAATAATCGTCCGCTTCGTGAGCCACCGGGACCGCCGAGCAGTCTACGCCGCCAAGAAGAGACTGAAGGGTACCGGCGTGGTGGTACGCGAGGACCTGACGGCGCGGCGCCGAGAAGGTTGTACCGGCCGGGCGGTCGAGGTCCATGGGCTGCGCAGCTGCTGGACCAGCGACGGCCGCCGAGTTATGTGGGTGGACAGCCGTGGGACACAAAGGCAAGGCCTACAAGGGTTGGCGGACGTAAAGTAACCTATTGATTTAAAGTAGCTTAAATTAGAAGTATTTCATTTTTTTTTTTTAATTTAAAACTATTTATAATTTATTATGATTTTTGTTTTCTATAGGTAAAGTAAAAAGTAAGGCTTGATTTTTTTCCTTTTTTATTATGTATATATGTTTGTATATGTATATGGTAATGTACGTGTTATTACTTTATATTGTGTTTTACACTGCACTCGGTTTTGAATAGCATAAAAACAAACATGTAATAAACCATTAATGATTTTAAATAGAAAAACATTATCAACACTGCGATCTACATGGGAAAATAACTTTTTGTTTTTCTTTTTCATTTGTGTTAGCACACAAGATCTTCTTTATTTTTGTTAGTATCTTATTATTTCGACTACCGTAATTAATTATATAAATTTATAAACCTTTTAGTTTTATACAGCATTTTATTATTGTATTCCATTGTTATAATTATTTTATTATTGCAACCCTATTTTATTTTATTTTATTTTCGCCACAAGGAGCCGTACAGCATGTAGACTGTGTGTTTTGGCTCAGGTAAAAATAGTTAAGAGCATTATTGAGTGGATGAGTGTGTGTGTGGTGAGTGTGTGTGGGTATGTCAGTGCCGCGGCCGCGGGCCGGGGCGGGCTCGGTGTCGCGCCACCTTGGACTGTGGACCCAGGATAGCGGGTCCGCACAGCTGTCGCCGCACCGACCGACCGGTCCCCCTCTCCCCTCCCCGCCTCATCCCTCACACAGCTGATATCTTATCTAGCTCCTTAGCGCCTTACCCTAGACACTTGAAAGCCGCACAATATTAATGCTCAGTCGCTGAGGGGGCATATTGATGAGATCAGAGAAATATTTCGGCCTCCAAAATTTTTGATCTGATTGGCATTTCGGAAACGTGGCTCAAGCCGAGTATTCGTATAAGTGAGGTGGGCCCTTCCCGGATATACTCTGCAGCGGAACGACAGACTGGGAAAGACAGGTGGAGGTGGTGTTGCGGTTTATGTCCGGGGAGGGCTTGAGATGTAAACAGCTTGCGTTATCTCCATCTGAAGTACTCGGCCAGGCCCGAATTCATTTTCATTGAAATTGGCTTGTCTGGTTCGGATGTACTATTACTGGGAGTGTGTTATCGCCCGCCTAGGACTGGTCATCTGGCAGACTTTGAAAATGCTCTCTTGCAACTTATGCATGGATATAGTCGAATATTGATCATGGGCGACTTCAATACTGATTTACTGAAAAACAATCACGACTAATGACTATAGACAACTGACTTCTATTCTCGATTCTTGTAATCTGACAATACTGCCACTGGAACCGACACACCACACTGCCTGGATCTGACACTCTTCTTGACCTTATGGTTGTTTCAGAACCACAGCATATCGTCCTTCATGGGCAACTTCCAGTCCCTGCCATATCAAAGCGATGACCTAATCTATTGTGTTTATTTTGTAAATATACCTAAGGCTCAAGTTAGATTCATAAAATACAGAGACTTTAAAAATATGGATGAGGCTGCGTTTATGTCTGATATTTTGATGATTTCATGGCAAAAACCTTGAAAAACCTTGAATCTGTAGATGATATGGTGGATGATTTTAATAAAACCATCATGGGTGTTTATGACAAACATGCACCTATAGTGACAAAGCGTATTAGTAAAAGGGCGTCCAGTGCCCTGGATGACAAACGAAATTCTCAGTCTGATGGCACGTCGCGACAGTCTGTACAGGAGAGCGAGGCGCTCCCAAGATCTTATACTTATGGACCAGTACGTGAACTTAGGAATAGGGTTAAGCAGCTTCTAAGCAATTCCAGACTGAGATACACGCGAAGTCTTTTTGAGAACAGAAAACAGTCGTCAAGCGACTTATGGCGAAAAGTTAAAAGCCTTGGGGTGGGAAAGCAACGTGAATCACATCAGGTCCATATCCCATTGAATGAATTAAATACCTTTTTCACTTCTTGTAGTCCAACTATCAACCAAGGTCAAGTGAATGACTACTTAAACCTATCTTCATAACACTTACCTGATCACAGGCGAAATTATCCTGAGTTTACTTTTAAGCCAGTGATACAGGGTGACGTGTTGAGGGCTATAACGCCGTATCCGCAGCAATGCTGTTGGGTGTGTGACGGTATTCCAATACGCCTCATTAAAAATATCCTCTTTGCTGTCCTCCCTATTATTACTTTAATCTTCAACACGTCATTAAGAAGCTGTGTTTTCCCTTTTCAATGGAAGTCTGGCCCTTGTCCTCCCCCTCAACAAGATCTCAGCTCCAGTGTCATGCTCGGATTACAGGCCGATAAGTATTCTACCTGCACTATCTAAAGGCCTTGAGAGAATAGTGCACTGTCAAATTACTGAATATCTGACTAACTATAACATATTAAGTGACTACCAATCTGGTTTTCGCAACAAACCACAGTATACTGAAAACTGCACTGCTAAAGGTAACTGATGACAATACGACTTGCCATGGACCATAGACAGGGCACAATTCTTACTCTCTCTTTTGATTTTTTCTAAAGCTTTCGACAGCGTAAACCACAAGTTACTGTTAGCTAAATTAAGGGTAGTAGGTAGTAGGGTTTTCTGATCATGTTCTTAATTGGCTGAGATCATACCTGTCAGAAAGAAGGCAGTGTGTCAAGGTTGCTGACGTGACTTCGGACTGGGGGTGTGTTACTTGTGGGGTGCCTCGGGGTTCTATCCTGGGTCCCCTACTCTTTGTACTGTATGTAAATGACATTCACAGAGTTCTCAAATACTGCAGGTATCACATGTACGCTGATGACCTACAAATCTACTTGCACTCCTGACTCGACGTTAACTCCATTAATGACTGCATCAACAGGATGAATGACGACATTAAAAATATTGTTTTATGGTGTGGAAACCATGGGCTTACACTAAACCATGCAAAAACCAAACCAATACTTATATGCCACACACGTTTACGGAAACTTTCTGGACCCGAACACTATTGAATCCTTAATTATTGACGGAACTACTCTTACCATACTACGAAACAGTGAAAAATCTTGGTTTGACATTTAACTCAACTCGAATTTTGAATTGGACGGAAGCGGTGAGGGATATATGTAAAAAAGTCTTCGCATCTGTCCACTCACTGAAACGCTTACAAAAGATTTCTACCTGAACGGATCAGAACTACTGTTGACAAAATCACTAGTACTTCCACACTTCAATTACTGCAACTCTGTGATGAATGACATGACGGTAGCACTTAGTGAGAAGCTGCAAAGGACTGAAAACTACTGTTTACGTTACGTTTATGATGTGAGACGAGACCAACACATTACACCGTACTATATTCAGGGAAAATATTTTGAAATTAAAAGAACAACGATCAATCAAAATACTAAATTTAGTTCATTCAATTTTACAATCTGGATTTCCAAAATATTTTTCAAACTATTCCAATTTATATCTCATGATAGTGTAAGAAGCACTCGCTCTGGTTCTCGTACCTTAAGAATGCCCCAACACAGGACTGTAGTATTTGATAGATCTTTTCAAGTGATGGGTTGTCGTCTGTGGAAACTCCCTCCCCCAAGAAGTCACTTCCATTGAGGGAGATCGGCGGTTTGTGGCGGCACTGAAACGTTTGTACCATGAACGGTTGGTCGGGGCGGATCCGTCCTAGGGGTCTGTGGGTGTGGTGCTGGCATTGTGTGTGAGGAGTGTGAGTAAGGCAAACCGCATATATATTATTTATTTCAAAAATATTCTTATTATATATTTATAAATTATTGTTATTAGGTATTAATTATAGTTTTTGGTTATTATTAAAGATGGAAGATGGAAGTAGTATTATTTTGTGTCATGATTTGTATACTTATATTTTTATTTAGAAGTATCATATTTATAATTTTTTTAGTGTTTAGATTAATGTTTTATTTAATGTATTTAGTAAGGTATATTAGTGTCAATATTTAATTTGGTTAATATTTGTCATGTTGTTTATTGTTCTGCTTATTTATCAGACAGGTTAAGTGTAAGAAAGGGCCATTGAGGCCCTAACTTTGCCTGTTTAAATATAAAACAAATTTTCATTTCATTTCATTTTTTTTTTTTCATCCTGAAAGTTGGCTATAGTAGATTTCTTAAGCGATGCAAGGCTATAATTGGGCATATACAAGTCTGTGTTTTATATTAGTAATACACAATACTCTGACTATGAGAGCTAGTAGTATGAACATCCTGAAAGTTGGCTAAAGTAAATTTCTTCAGCGATGCAAGGCTATAATTGAGTATATACAAGTCTGTGTTTTATATTCCTAATACACAATACTCTGACGTATGGGAGGGTAGCAGTATGAACATTCTGAAAGTAATTTAAATGAAATATAACATATAAAAAAATAAACTCTCTCTTATCTACTTATGTGATAAAGATTCGTGTTGTGAGAGCTTTCTTACAAGATTTGTAGATGAATTACGCTTTCAAGAGTAATTTGTCATCTTAAAACTGTTTTACGGCTCACGCTGCAGATGAGTTACAGAGTCTGTGTGTGTGTGTTATAAACAGTTCTCTTATGTCAAGACATACGAGTGTACCACATTACTTCTAACCCTTAACCTCTTAACCCTTACGTGGCATTGATCTCTCTCTTATGTCAACTTCACTGTTTTGGGATATTTAATTTGGTTTGGTTGAAGTCAAGGCCATAATCTTGTGATTGTGAGAGACTGATGTACAATATAATCCTCGAAGTGTTGGCATCCTCTAATATATATATCAGTATATATATATATATATATATATATATATATATATATATATATATAAGTAGATATGAATATGCCGGTTCTAGACCACTTTTGGGACACACAGAAAATCAAGGGAAAAATACTGTTTAAAGGACAATAAACGAATCTGTAAAATCAAACAGTAAGGGGTTCCTAGACCACTTTTGGGACAGACAGAAAATCAATGTAAAATACTGTCCATTGAACCATAAACAAATCTAATAAAATCTAACAGGAAAGCACGAATGTTAAATAACCGAATCTTTAGCTGTTTTACTGTTCAATGTTTGCTTCTACATTTATAAGCTGTTTTAATGAAAAAATCAAAAAATCTTAATAAAAAATCTTTATTCTACAAAGTTAATTGTAACACAGTCTTTATCTTTAATAGTCTTCTTTCCAGTAACAACCAAGTGTAATTTTTCATTTTTGTTTAATTCTTTAATCTTTTTTTCATCCAAAACAGTCAAAAATCTGTTCGGCAAGTGTACTTTACAATCTTCCAACTCGGCAATTATTGTAAACCCGAATTTATCTTTCATTTTCTCCAAATTCAAGATTCTATATCTCTTTTTTTCTTCCAATTCCACTAATTTCTTATATTCTTTGAATCTTAGTTCACCAACCTTATTCAACTCTTGTAACAGCGCTGCCATTTATTATAGAAAAATCTTTTAACTAAATTTAGTTAAAAGATTTTTCTATAACAAATAGAACAATCTGAAAACATTTGACCAGAAATTGTGCTGATTTGTGTCAAAAAATCACTACTTCTCAAAATTTAATTTTACAAATTTTTGCTCTTTAAATAGAACAATCTGAAAAACATTTGACCAGAAATTGTGCTGATTTGTGTCAAGTTGTCACAAAAATCACCACTTCTCAAAATTTTAGTTTACAAATTTTTGCTCTTTAAATTATGGAGCGGAAAAAGATAGAGTGCCCATACTGCAAAAAGACATTTTTGAACATCACTATACTCGTCATTACAATTCGAAAAATCATTTGAAGAACAAAGAAATTTATAATAAAGAACTAAATTATTTGAGGACTTGGGTTAAAGAGAATCAAATCGATGGTCACGAAAAGATGTACAATATAGAAAAATTGCGTGAATTAAAGAAAAGCTTTAAGGAAGATAAAAAAGATCTCAATCTATTTAATGATGAAAAAATTCAATCAATCGCTGAAAAATTGTCCTTAGAAACAAACGATAAAACTAAGTCTGAAATGATCGAAGAAAATTGACAAAACTCTTAACGAAAAACCTAAAAATATCATTGATGTAGAAGTTTTATCCTCTATACATGGTCTTTTCAAACAATACATTTTAACGAATTTAAACGAAAATTTCATGTCAATTTACAAATATCTATCAATTATGAGGCCAGAGATTAAAAGTTTAATAGAAAAATTTCAAGAAAACCGTTAAAAATATGAAAGGTTATTTATCTTTAGAATGCGAATACGAACGAACTTTAGTGAACGGTGAACCACAAACTTGTCCTATGTATTTTACTATAAAAGCGGATGAAATCTTCGATGTGAACGACTTTATTACTAAGCAATTTAATAAATTAACACATCGAGAACAAAACGAATAATCCAAATAAAGGTTCCGGATGGGCATTAAAACGCTGCAAACAACTAGTTTTGAGCCTTAATAAACATGAATTTATGAACGCAGGATCATATATCGATTTACCAAAAGGAAATCAAAGATAAAAAAGCTTGTGTAAATATCAAAAAATAAAGATGATTATTGCTTTATTTACTCTATCCGATGCGCTATTGAAAAACCCGAGACTCATGTTGACAGAGCAAAACAATACGAAAAATTCGTGAACGATGAGATATTTTCTGGATTCGACTATCCTATGTCTTTAAAAGATATACAATTATTTGAAAAAACGAAGCAGCAAAAGCAAAGTACAAGTATCCGAAAAATGTCTGTAAATGTCTATACTTTTGATGAAAAACTACACATAGTACCGTTGCAAATTTCAGAAGTTTATGACGCCAAGTTAGAAGTTGATTTATTGTATGTTAAACAAGATGATAAATTCCCATTATGTTTTGATAACAGATTTAAGTAGATTAGCGAGTTCACAGATATCAAAAAATGCTCACAAGACGTTCTTGTGTCGAAGATGTTTAAGCCATTTCTACAAATCTGGAGATTTATCAGATCATTTAGAAATTTGCAAGCAACATGAAGTTTGCAAGCCAATTATGCCGTTTCCGGGTCAAACAACTAAATTTACCAATTACCAAAAGAAATTTAGCCATCCGTACGTTATTTATATGGATTTTGAAAGCATATTAGAAAAAATTCCGACATGCAAGAACAATCCACAAAGAATCGACTACAACCAAGATTCAGAAGCATATTCCTTATGGTTTTACTCTATATTTAGTGTCTAATGTGACCAATCGTATGTACAAGCCGATATGTTATCGAGCAAAAAATGAAGAAGAGTTGCCGAACGTTCCTGCAAAATTGTTTGAAGAACTCAATAAATTATCGAAGTACATAGCTAAAAAATATAATTCAAAGAACATGAAGCCCATGAAATTGACTGACGAAGAAGAAATTTCGTATCAAAATTCAAATCTTTGCCACATTTGTGAAGAAATATCGTATCAAGACACTGAAAAAACTTTAGGGTTTTTACCAGATAATTGGAGTTCTGCTTATGATGCATTCAAAAAATGCAGAGATCACTGTCATTTGACTGGAAAAATTTCGAGGTGCAGCTCATAGAATTTGTAATCTGAATTTGAAATTTCCTCAGAATTATTCCCGTTTTCTGTCACAATATGTCTAATTACGATACGCATTTGTACATAAAAGAATTGGCCAAAACAATACGGTAATGTTGATTTGATTGCAAACACCGATGAACGATATATAAATTACTCTGTAAATTCTGGATACGGGTATGAATTTGATGGTGACAAAACTAGAAAGTTCATAAAATTCTCTTTCGTAGACACGTTTAGATTCATGGCGTCATCTATCGAAAAATTAGCGAAAAATTTAAAGAAAGAAGACTTCAAAACATACAAATCATTTTATACAGGATGGACTGAATGAAATTATAGAAAGACAGCCAAATGACAAAGAAGAGATTTTTAAAATATTGTCAGGAAAAGGAATATTTCCCTATGAATTTATCGATAGTATTGAAAAACTTGATTACACAGAAGAATTAAGAATTCAAGATTTCTATTCACTTTTGACAGATGAGAGCATATCTGAGAAAGATTATCAACACTACTTGAGCGTTGGAACAAATTAAAAGAGAAAAATCTTGGAAATTACTCTGATTTGTACAATATCCAAGATGTTTTATTGCTTGCTGATATATTCGAAAATTTCAGAAACATTTGCCTTAATTGCTATAAGCTTGATCCAGCACACTATCTGACTGCTCCTAGTCTTGCTTGGGATGCTATGTTTAAAATTAACTAAAATCGAGCTTCAACTGATACACGATTACGATATGTATTTGATGATCGAAAAAGGTATTCGCGGAGGCATTTCTCAGTGTATTAAACGATATGTGAAAAGCAAATAACAAATATTTAAAAGATTTTGATAAGACAAAGCCCGAAAACTATTTACTCTATCTCGATGCTAATAACCTTTATGGGTATGGCCTCATGCAAAGTTTACCATACGGCGATATCAAGTGGATGGATCCTAAAACGTATACAAAAGAAGAGTGGCAAGAAACAATTTTAGAACTCACTGGCGACGAAGATTATGGCTATATTCTCGAAGTCGATCTTGGATATCCAACAAATTTACACGAACATCACAAGGATTTACCTCTTGCTCCAGAACATTTTAAAAACAAACTTTGCACAACTCTACTGGATAAAACTGAATACGTTGTTCATTCGAGAAATTTGAAGTTCTATTTGGAACAAGGTATGATTTTGAAACATGTGAATAGAGTTATTGCATTCGATCAGAAGCCTTTTATGAAAGAATACATTGATTTTAACACAAACATGAGAACCAAAGCTACAAGCGACTTTGAAAAGGACTTTTATAAGCTGATGAACAACTCAGTGTTTGGAAAAATCTATGGAAAATGTGAGAAACAGATGTGATATTAAGCTTGGAAATGAAGAATTTTCAATGAAACAAGCTAAGAAAACAAATTTCAAATGCTTTAACATCTTTGACGACAAACTGTATAGCGAGTCACATGTACAAACAAAAGGTTAAATTTAACAAACCGATTTACATAGGATTTTCAGTTCTCGACCTCTCAAAATTGCTAATGTACGAGTTTTATTACAACAAATTAAAGAAGTTTGATCCAGATTTGAATCTGTGTTACATGGATACAGACAGTTATTTTCTAGAATTGAAACGAGATCCTTTTAAAATTATTAAAGAAAATATAGATGACTTTGATACGAGCGATTATCCAAAAGATCATGAATGTTTCACTACTAAAAATAAGAAGGTAATAGGGAAATTCAAAGACGAATTGAACGGCGAGATATTAGAAGAATTTTGTGGTTTAAGATCAAAGATGTACTCGTACAAATATCTAGACAAAAATCCAGTTAGGTGTAAAGGAATTAAAGAGAAGCGTTTGTAAATAAAAACAATAAATATCGAAAACTTGAAGAGATGTTTGTTCGAAGATAAAGAAGAATTTAGGGAGATGACTGTAATAAAAAGCTTTAAACATGAATTGTACACAGTTACCATAAACAAGCTGGCACTGAACGCTAAAGATGATAAGAGAATCGTTCTAGAAAATAAGATCGATACAGTACCTTATGGCTATAAATCTGATATATTAGACGAATTAAATAAACTTGGAAACTTTGACATGTAAATGGAAGATGATTTGATTCACTGCCACAAATGCAAGAAAAAAACGAAAAATATAGATTCTAAAATCGTTTCAAACTCAAAATGGATTGTATAGAATTGCTGCAAAATGTTCAAAATGTAAGACAAATAAGAGTAAATTTATAAAGAATCCTTATGAAAAACAAGTAAAGAAAGAATTGAAGACTAAAGATGAGATAGAGATTGAAGCTCGAGAAATTCATGCACCAGTACGAAAAAAGTTTAAAAAGAGAAAAATTATAACATTAGGAATTGACGATTTATGGGCAGCAGATTTAGTTATAATGTCTAACTATTCAGATCAAAATGATGGATTTAAGTATATGTTAAATGTTATTGATACTTTCTCAAAATATGCTTGGTCAAGAGCTATCAAAAGAAAAAACGGCCAAGGATATTTCAAAAGCTTTCGAAAGATATAGTAAAAGATGCCATAAGGATCAATCACAAACCTCCTAACCTACTTCATACAGATAAGGGTTTAGAGTTTAAAAATAAAGAATTTTAACGATGTTTTGAGGAAATACAACATTAAGATTTTATCATACTGAAAACGAAGAGAAATCAAGTATTGTAGAGAGATATAACAGAACTCAAAATGAGAGAATGAAAGTAATTTTTGAGATTAATAAAAACTTTAAATGGATCGATATTCTTCAAAAAATCGTAAAGAAATATAACGATACTGTTCATAGCACAATCAAAATGAAGCCTAAAGACGTAGATAAAGATGCAGAAAAAAGAGTTATTAGAGTCGGTTTTTTAAGTATGTTCCACCAGAAATTCACACGAAAACTAAATTTAAAGTCAATGATCATGTAAGAATTGTTAGTAAAAAAACAAACATTTTCGAACAAATATAAGAACAATTGGTCAAGAGAAATCTTTGTGATTTATCAAATTAATAAACACAGATCCTGTAACTTATAGTATAAAAGAT
Source organism: Homalodisca vitripennis (assembly GCF_021130785.1). Classification (NCBI taxonomy): domain Eukaryota; kingdom Metazoa; phylum Arthropoda; class Insecta; order Hemiptera; family Cicadellidae; genus Homalodisca; species Homalodisca vitripennis. Next base: position 16,738 of record NW_025782143.1, read on the forward strand.
TTAAATAATGAAGAAATAACCGGAAAGTTTTATGAATATGAATTGAGAAAGTCAAAGATTTTTTCTATATAAATGGAGGCCCAAAAGAAATGTTCAATGTGCAAAGAATTAAAAGGTTTTGAAGAATTTTATAAAGATAAGAGTAGAAAAAGATGGAATTATTTATAATTGTAAAGATTGTTATAGGAAGTATTATAAAGAGCTGTATGATAAAATAGAAAAATTAACTTTGGAAGAGAAAGAATGTCTTAAATGTAAAGAAACTAAAAAAATTTCAGAGTTTAATAGTGATCACTATAGTAGAGATAAGAAAGACTCATATTGTAAAGATTGTGTAAAGAAGGAATCACCATAGATTATATTATGAAGATACTCAATGTGAATGTGGAAGAACTATAAAATGGTTAAATAATTATCAAAAACATTTACAAACAAAATATCATAATTCAAGAGTTTAACATTTTCATCGTGTAATAATTTGTTCTATATAAATGGAGTCTCAAAAGAAATGTACAAAGTGTCAAGAAGAGAATAGAAAAGACTGTTATTGTAAGGAACTATATGATAAAATGAAACAAATTAACTTTAGAAGAGAAAAAGTGTTACTTTTGTAAAGAAATTAAAAATATTTCTGAATTTAATAACTGGCAGTATAGTAAAGATAGAAAAGATGCTTTTTGCAAAGATTGTGCTAAAAAAATTTTCAGCGAAAAGTTATAAAAACGAAATGCCTTGTGAATATGAAAAAAAGATTTTACAATGGTTACCTAGTTATGCTAAACATTTACAAAACAAAAATATAATAAATCGAGAGTTTAACATTTTCATCGTGTAATTTAGATATTCTATAAATCAGTCGAGATTCTGCCATATTTGTAGTAAAATGATTTCCGTTGTATAAAAATATTCAAAGATTCTTTCATTTGGTTGTAGAGATTTATACTATTTTGGATCTCCTTGTCTTAATAAAATTTCCATTTCTGGGTAATCAATTTCAAGTTCTTTCAATCTTTTCGGTATTTCTCTCTTTTGAGCTCTGATAACGTAATAAGGCCATTCCCACATGTGATTCTTCTTAATTTAACACAAAAACATGGTGTTTTTTCTTATCAAAATCTTTACAAACAAGATCTGGTTTCATTAAGTCAATTTTTTACACTTTGTTTTGCAATTATTTCCGTTTTGATTTCATCTTTAATTTGCAAGTGCTTAACTTTGTCCTCTAAATATTTAATCTTGTTTTCAAGTTTGTACACACCAAATTTACGAATGCTTGGTAAAACATCTCTCGTAACCCATTGTTGAAAGCTTTTTGCTTCTATTTTATGAGATCTTTAAAATTAACGAATAAAGTCCTGATTCATTAATGAAAATAGTATCTTTGTGAATATTTGCGAGGTGGCCCTCGAGGGCTACCTTATCTTTTAGATAAAAGTATTGAGATTTGTCACCTTCATCGACATTATTTCTAATCGCTTTTTCTGTATTGTTATATTCCAATATTTCTGCAACATCTTTAGCCTTAAAACCAAAATTCATTATTTTCGTCAACAATTGTTAAAATTTCTTTATTATTGAATTTTAGTTGATTATTTCTTAGATCTATGACTGACTCCATTTAGATAGAAAAAATTTAACAAGCAATTATTATTTTGAGTTTTAAAGGTCGAAAATAGTGTCTGGATGTAATTTTTGTAAGAGTCGCGATTCGATACCCTTGAAAGTTTAAAGGTAGTCTATTCAATAGACCCCCTTGATTCATGTCCGTTGCTTCGACAATCTTAAATAAATTGTTGTTTTACTCTCATTATTTAATAAATTTCCCTCAGAGTCTTGAATAGTCAGAACGATTTTTTGAATTCTTTTAATATTTTTTCTAATTGGAATATAATCGATTTCATTCGGTTTTTCACTGATTTTTTGATCCATAAGCAACATTTGGGAAAAAAGTGTACAAAATTTCAGATTCTTTGTGAAGATGTTCGGTATGATTTTCAAAAACTAGGTTCAACGAGATTACAATGTACTTCAATTACATCAAACGGTCTAAATTTTGGCGTTTTATTTCCTAAATATACCTGATTTGGCTCAATAGTTTCTTGAACAAACCCTAATAAATCTACAATAATTGCTGAAAACATTATTCTTACTGGTGATTTTATTTGAATTTTATTAGAGAGATAATTTTTTTTGCATTTCAAACTTGTTTTCGTCAAAGTTTAAAGATTTATCTGATTGTTTGAATGTTTCAGATAATTTTTAAGGGAATTTTTTTATTTGATCGAAGGTATAATATCCTTTGTTTAAACCATAATATTTTGTTATGTTCTTCTCACTAAATCCTATACAATAAGGAGAACTTTCACTAATATTTATTACAAAATTGTCAGAATAAAAACCGCTTAAACCGATAAAATAATTTGATTCTTCCTCTAAGTGTATAGGATGTTCCAAGTTTAAAACTAATTTAGAGCTTTCTGAAGTCAACTTGAACAGCTTCATTTTCGCAAGCGTTGCTTCAAGATGAAAATCTTTCTATTTAAATGGAGAAATTTTTAAAGCAAAAAGATCAGATAAAACTTCAAACGTTTGAAGAAAATAAGAAAGATCAACCAATCAGATTGTTAATTGTTGGTTCAAGTGGATGTGGAAAAAACAACTTTATTATTGAATTTTATCTACAATAGGTTGATTCCTTATTCCAATTTGTATGTTTTTAGTAAATCTTTAGAACAAGACGCCTATAAAAAATTACAAGAAAGATTTGAAAATATTGAGAAAAACTTAAACAAAAAAATATCACATTTTTATAATGCTTCTGAGGACATAGTTCCGTTAAGCGAATGTAAACCCAATTCGTTAATCGTTTTTGATGATTGTATTTTAGAAAATCAAGACGTTATTAAGGAATATTTCGTAATGTCTCGTCACAAAAATATCTCTTGTATCTATCTTTCTCAATGCTTTTCAAAGGTTGATAAACAAGTTATAAGAAATAATTTGAATATGTTGTGTGTTTTTAAGCAAGACGATCACTATTCGAGAAAGATTTACAACAATTATGTGGGATCTGATATGAGTTTTAACCACTTTATTGAGTTATGTGATAAAATTTGGAAGGAAGGACTACGGATTTTTAACTATTAATCTAACTTTGAAGCCTAAAAATGGCAAAATATTTGAATAAATTTTCCAATATAAACGTGTGATAATCTAGTTGTTTTCATGTTTTTTTACGTTCACGTTCCACGTTCACGTTCATGTTTCACGTTCATGTTTCACGTTCATGTTTCACGTTCACGTTCCACGTTCACGTTCATGTTTCACGTTCATGTTTCACGTTCATGTTTCACGTTCGTGTTTACGTTTCACGTTCATGTTTTACGTTCGTGTTTACGTTTCACGTTTCACGTTCGTTGTTTCACGTTCCACGTTCACGTTTTACGTTCCGTGTTCACGTTTCGTGTTCACGTTTCCACGTTCCACGTTTAAAATTTTCCTAAATAAATGGCGAACGTAACTTCAGAAGAAGCGAAAAAACTTGATCAAATCGAAAAGAAATTAATCAAAGAATTTAAAGAACAGATTCGAATGGATGAAGAAGAACAAGAACTTATTCAAAAAATTAATCAACCTGTAACTTCTGCAATAAAAAATGTTTGAGGGCAAAATTGAAAATGTTTTAAGCGATAATCAAAAATTTGATGAATTTGGTTCCAGTTGTACGACAATTTGCTGATATTTCGATACCAGAATCTGAGTTTGAATTGCCAAAATTACCATCTTCAACACCATTTAGACCTCGAATCATTGAAGACTCTGCCATAGTTGAACCAATAAGTCCTGGAACAACGGATATAATAATTGGTGAAATTGGTAAAAAATGTCTTCCTAGAGCAAAGGATGAATAAATTTGGTTTGTATTGGGACAGAAAAAAGAAAAGTTTTATGATTGGAAATTTGCCCGTGAATTTTGAGCATAATGATATCATTATTAATGAAAAAACATATGAAGGAACTCAAGGTTTATGGAGATTATTAACAGGCACTGATGTTCCAAAAGACGGTTTATATTCTGAAGAAGACTTGAAAAAGTATACAGAAATTTTATGGAAATCTGATTCAATTTACAAAAATAATGATCCATCAACTAAGAAACCAAAGTCAAGTAAAGGTAAAAAAATATCTCAATTTGATTAAACCAATTTGGGAAAAAAAGAATCGAAGGATCAGGTGTGAGAAAATACAATGATAATAAGATTGAGTACAGATATATCGACGATTTGACAAAACTCGATGGGGAATTATTAATTATATTTATGCTCAAGAAAAGGCTGGAAACAACAATTTTTTGAACGAAAAAAGAAAGCGATTAAAGATTTTATTTCGAACAAACTTGATGAAATGATTGAAAAACCTGATGGAATTAAATATTTAAAACGAGTTTTGCCGGCAAATAAGTTCATCTATGATTGGAGGGTAGTGGACTTTTTGAATGATTTTATCAACAATTTACCTTTTTGAATTACACGTACCAAACTTATCAGTATCTGGGGCCTGGCACAAAACTCGAAAAAAGACTAAAAAGAGGAGATACTAGTATAAATAAATTAGATCAAGCTGCTATGGAACACGATATTTTTTATGCAAAACATAGAGACACAAATTCCAGACATATCGCAGATAAAGTTTTGCAAGATAAGGCAATGGATAGATTTTTATCAAAAGATGCTAGTTTAGGTGAAAGATTTGTTGCGCTTTCCAACAGCTGGAGCAATGTTTTTGAAGAGAAAACTAGGAATGGGAATCGAAGAGAACTTGAAATTTTAACTATATAAATGGAGGTGAATGTAAATTTCAACAAAAATCAGAAAGAAAAAATAAAATCCGCTTTTAAGAAGAAAAATACCCGTTAGTATTCAATTTAAAATAGATCAACTAAAAAATGGCGACGATAAGATATTTTTAACAAATAGGACAATACAATAAACTCGAAAAACATAAGATAAAAACAATAAAAGGAACCAGAATAGAATTTTTCTTATAATCAGTTGAAAGAACTTAAAAATGGTGGACTTTTGAAAGATTTATTAGATTTTTGGAGAAAATATTCCAGTTGTTAAAAATGTTGTTCCTTATGTTCGTAAAGCTGCTCCAATCGTTAAAAAGGATGTGATTCCTATTGTTCGAAACATTTTAAATTGGTTGAGATAAAGAGTTGGAAGATGTTACAGGATCTGGATTAGATGAAAAAACTTTGAATTACGTGAAATCAAACATTGGAAAAAAAAATTTAAACCTTTAACATTCGGGGAATTGGAAGAAATCTGCAAAAAATATTAAACATTTTAGAGGAATCTTCATGAGAGATACATTACCTGAAAAAGTTAAGAAATTTGAATGTGGAATTGTGAATTTAGACTCGATTATGGGAAGTGGAACGCATTTGGATTTGTTATTATAAAAATGATAAGAATGCATGTTATTTTGATTCGTATGGAAGAATTGAGGACAAACCACCTATAGAATTGATTAAATATTTGAAAAAATCAAGCGTTCTACTACAATGATTCTCAGATTCAAGACTATAAAGATCCCCCAATTTGTGGTCATTTATGTGTTGTTGTGTTGAATGAACTGAGTAATGGTAAAGATTTTAAAGAAGTTGTTAACAAATTATTGCTTAATAAATATGGATTCACAAAATATTTTTGACGTATTTGGAACACAAATTATTCAAAATGTAGATAATAGTTTGAATTTTGATAGTTTGAGAAAATGAGTTTGATAACAAGTTAGAAAATGTATTACAAAACCTTCCAGATTCAGATATGTTTGCTGTCGAGATTGAAGATTTTAAAAGCAGAATATGATAACAAACTTGCAAATTTCATGAGTTCAAATGAAGTTGCTGATAAAATAAAAACATTGGAAAAAAGAAGTTGATGATGGTGTAAAAAAAATTATTTACCAATTTAATGTCTCATATCGAAAAAGCTGATAAAAATTACTGAAGCGATCAAAGTTGAAAAAGAATTGTGTTAGTTTGGCTAATAAGAAAAGAATTGTCGGTGTTCGACCTGGTATTGACAAACATGATGTTGTTGTTAAAGAACAAATTTTAAAACCTCTAAAATTATCAGAAAACATCGATATTGTTGATTTACATGATCCGAATGTTAAAAATGCCTTAGATTTTAAAGGAAAAAGAATTAGCGGTGTTAGTAAAGGAATTAATCCATTTGATGTTGTTGTAATGATTCAATTAGAAGATCCTATTAAAATGTTTAATGAACTAAAACAAAATTATGAGAATCATAAACAGCATGTTAAAGATTTTACAACAGAAGTCTATGACAAGTTAGAAGCCAGAAATAGAAGATCAGTAGACGATGTTGGTGAATTACTTGATAAAGTAAAATAAACTAGAAGAAAACTTTTAATACATATAAAAATAGTGTTAATGTATTAGTTGGTGAAGTAATTAACAAAATTCTGGAAGATTTTGATACACATTTCAATGAGAAAATAAACATTTTTGAAAATTTTGGTACACGTTTTAAATGAGCAAATAACACATAATAATGAATTACTTAAAAGAATAGAAGATCGATACTCTTTATATCTCGATAAAGTAAATAAACTAGAAGAAAAAACTTTAATAAATTTAAAGAAGATGTTAATAAAACTTTTGAAAAATATTGATAACAGATTTAATGGATTAGGCGGCTATGATGACTAATTTTCCTTATATAAATGGCGCTCATATATTGTGTGAGATGTAAAGAAAAAACTGCAACAAATGATATAAAATAATATGCAAACATTTACGGAGTTAAAAGAATTTCGGGAAAATGTGCTGAATGTAACTCAAAAAAGAGCCAATTTATAAAAAACTTGATTTTTGAAAATTTTTTCTTAATAAATAGAGATGGCGGGACATTACAGTGCTTTCGATCTTTTTATAATGCAACACGAAAGAGATTTTGAAAAAAAGAACATTGGGGATGATATTTCTCAAAAAATATGAATTATCCGAAGATATGATGAGATTATACGTAAACAAATTGAATTGGTATAACATTGCTAAATATCAAACTCTGTCCCCAGAGTTCATTCAAGAAAATATACATTATCAATTAAAAGATCATATGTCTGTTCTTTGTCTCTATCAACACTTGAGTATAAAGTTTTTGGATGAAAATAAAGATACAGTTGATTGGAATAATATTATAGATAGCGGTTACTATCCTGTGCAGATTTTATTGAAATATGTGACCGAGATCGTAAAAATTTAAGGAAGAGAATCCTGAATATGACGAAGTAGATCATTAAAAATGACTCTAATCTTTTTAATTATTTTACTAAAATTTATATCTTTTCTTATAAAAACGTACATTAGATCGATGAAAAAATGATACACGATGTTTAAAATTTGTCTTATTAAATGGCGGACTACAGAAAATATGCTAGTGATATTGAAAGGGCGGAGTTTTAAAAATTTCTATCCAATTAGTAAACAACATTTGAATGAACCGAATAAAAGAACTGAGTTTAATATTGATTTTGGAGATAACTTTTGCTCGTCTAACTTCCAGTTTTATATTTCTGGAACTTTAACAAAACAAGATGGTCAAGCGTATCTTGGAACTGATAATGTTAGATTAATCGATAATTTTATACCGTTTTTATTTTCTAAGATTGAAGTAAGAAAACACAATAAATTGATAGAAGAAGTCGAAAACTGTGGCCAATTAAGCACAATTAAAGGAACTATTTCGTATTCAAAAAGTGATGTTATTTCTCAAACTTCTAATGGCTTTGAATCAGATTTTAAATTTGGTGTTTTTGAAGCAGCTGGAAATTTATCTCATTTTGGATTAGGATTTTTTGAAAATGTTACTATTCCGATCTATAAAGGAGGATTTTATCTAAGTTTTTATAAGAGCAGAAGACGATGATGTGATTCTGAAGACTGCAACTGGAAATGTTATGCCTGTTGATGGAAAAATAACAATTACAGATTTTTTTATTAGAGTTCCAATGATTGATTATAAAATCACGAGTAAAATTAGGTTGATTGATGAAATTACAAAAAGTCAAAACATTATGTTTAATTTTCTAGATTGGCAATGTATTGAACAAAAAGGTATTTTCCGGAACAACTTATTCGTTCGATATCACAAATATTTATAGAAATATCTTCAATCCCAAGTTCGTTATCATAGGTTTTCAAACAGATAGACAGAATAATCAAGAAAAAAATCCTTCAAAAGTTTGATAGTTTGGATGTAAAAAATATCAGAGTAAAATTAAACGGTTCTTATTATCCAGATGAATTACAAAATTTAAACATTTCCGAGGTCTTCTTTTCAGAATCATGTATCAGATGTATCAAGATTTTAAGAAAGTTTACTGTAATAATAAGGAAATGTATTACAATCCTAAAGAATTTTTAGCGAATAGACCTATTTATGTCATTGATACAACAAAGAGTTTGACAAATATTTCTGGTTCAAAGAACGATATAATTATCAATATGGATTTTCAAAAAGCTGTTACAAACGCGATTTGTTATGTTGTTTTTGTTGTCTCTGAGAAATTTTTAGCCTATGATGTGATTAAGAACGATATTAGAGAAATTCAGTAAAAAATCGCGTTTATTCGTCGGATAGTTTTAAAACTTTACAGAATTGTTAAAGACATTGATAAAAGTTTACATTTTAAATTGCATTAAAAAATTTTGAAAAATAGGGATGATATTAGGAAAAAAACTATTTCAAGGTCATGGACCGGAAGTGGTGATTTTAAAAAAATACTTTAATATTTACTGATCCTATATACCAAATTTCATCAAAAAAGCTCCAATAGTTCTCGAGATATAAGAGTTTAAAGATAAGGGATGATTGGGGTAGATTTTGAAAATTTTGTTATTTTCATGAAATTTTAAGTTGAACTCGCTTGTTTTTGAAGTTTCAGATTTTTCCGATAAAATTTTTTATTTTTCTTTGAATATTAAGAAATAGGGGATGATTTCACCCTTATGGATAAGTTAAGTCGAAAGAGTTAAGTATTTACTATATGTGTACCAAATTTCATTAAAATCGGTTGAGTGGTTTTTTAACAACAAGGTTTGAAATAAATATTGATATTCACTTATTTAATATACATTGGAAAACTATAACAGTTCTAATATCGATTGTAACCATCGATTTTTATTATCGATATAAAAAACTTCGATATTCATAATCGTTTTATCGCACGAAAAAAAATTTTTCCATCATGGGCGTTGGCCACGTATAGTCAGTCATGCTTGATCCTCCTCTATTTTAACGAAATTTAACAAGATATATCATCAATTAGAAGATTCTAATGTATTTGTAAGTTGAAGAAAGAAGATATAGACTTTATATGAAGTAAGAAGATTGTGTGATGTTCTGTGTTTCTTGTTAAAAGTGAAGTGAAGTGTTCCACTGGGCGTTGCCATTCATAGTGTTATTATATTTTATAAGTTACTTTTATATTTGGGACTCGAAGAAAGACGTTACAAGAAGATTGTGAATTTGTGTAGACATTCTAAACTGTGATAAAAACATTGTGTGAAAATAGTGATGTAAAGTGTTCATTTGTAATACAGAATTAAGTGTTTTTACAGTGATTTCATTGTCTCACACGGCGTGAGAAAAGCAAGGTCATTGTTTGGTGTCACTACTGTCCTTGTACCACACACGGCGTGTGCAAAGCAAGGTCAAGCGTTAGTGACACAAACGCCTCTCACATGTTTCAATAAAATGAGATTCGAGGTCAAGCGTTAGTGGTACAAACGCTCACAGCAGACGTCACAAATCTACAGTTGATTGAAATAAAATATATGATACCTTTCTTCTTCTCCCATTCCCAATTTCTTAGAAGTTAAGTAGATATCGCAAAAACACGCACACTAACAACACTCATTTTGTATGTCTTTAACAATAATTGATGATGTTCATATTATTCTCTTTCATTCCTTCTAAAACTTCAAAAATATACTCTTTCGCTGATGAAAAAATCTCGATTTCTTCCGGAATAATCTTTGTAATCATAGACAAAATATCCTAAATAGTTGTACAGTAGAATGAAATTATTTCTATTTATCTCTGTTGTAGAAATGTAAACACAAACATTTGCGCTGAAAAATTTATATCTCGGCAGACTTAGTTCCATAATCTCCATTTATAAAAAAAATCTTTTTGTTTAAATGGAAGAGTATAATGCCAACTGTTACAAGTGTTATAATAGAGGAGAAATTATTGATAAAAGATTAGTTTGTAGAGATTGTAATTTAATTTTGTACGAAAGACCTAAACCTAAGAAATTTCGAAATAAATTAACACATTTGAATAACCTGCTTACAAAATTGCAATATGGAGACAAGAAGCAAACAAAATTTGTTACAGAATTTAGAAAACAGAATAAAAATTTTTTACTTATCTCTTGGAACCATTGACAAAATTATTTTCCTTTTCAAAGAATACATTAGGTTTGTAGGTATCGATACACACGTTTATTATGAAAAGATATTACCTGTATTTTTTCATTATCTGGATGTTGAATTTGTTTATGATTTTGAACCAGAAATCCTCGATGATTTTTATAGTACATTTGGAGAAATTAAACGAAGAACCTCTTGAAAAGAATGCGGTTTTACTCACATTCTCCCCGACTTCTCGAGTGATTGTTAGCAAATTTCATTTTTTCCGTCTTTAAATTTTTTCTATTTAAATGGAGTTCTTGAAGGAGTTAAATGATATTGGAGAATGTAAGTTTAAAGAGTATAAGAAGTTTAAATGAATTGGAAGAAAGGGAAGAAACATAGAATCTTGAATTTGGAGAAAATGAAAGATAAATTCGGGTTTACAATAATTGCCGAGTTGGAAGATTGTAAAGTACACTTGCCGAACAGATTTTTGACTGTTTTGGATGAGAAAAAGATTAAAGAATTAAACAAAAATGAAAAATTACACTTGATTGTTACTGGAAAGAAGACTATTAAAGATAAAGACTGTGTTACAATTAACTTTGTAGAATAAAGATTTTTTATTAAGATTTTTTGATTTTTTCATTAAAACAGCTTATAAATGTAGAAGCAAACATTGAACAGTAAAACAGCTAAAGATTCGGTTATTTAACATTCGTGCTTTCCTGTTAGATTTTATTATATTTGTTTATGGTTCAATGGGACAGTATTTTACATTGATTTTCTGTCTGTCCCAAAAGTGGTCTAGGAACCCCTTACTGTTTGATTTTACAGATTCGTTTTATTGTCCTTTAAACAGTATTTTCCCTTGATTTTCTGTGTGTCCCAAAAGTGGTCTAGAACCGGCATATTCATATCTACTTATATATATATATATATACTCCGGTGGTTAGTTTCCCATACTGCCCTTGTTAGAAAACCAATAATATCTTAAATATTAATATATTAAATTCTACAAAATGTTGGTCGAATGTTTATGGTAATAAAGCCAATTGTAACAAAATAGTTTATAACATTTGTAGTAATTACATTATGTTTACTATACCATATTTTCCGTGTTACTTTTAATGTTTCCGAACAATTTTAAGGGATTTAAAACCAATACAGATTATTCAATTCACTCAAAACCTCATTATTTATATCTATATTCTGTGGAAGTCATTTTTATAATGATAAGTTATTAGACTAATGACTATTTAAATAATTGGTAAACACGTAATTTGAAATCATCAAGTGAGATCTATGACAACTATTATTATAAGTAATATAATACTAATAATACTACATATACCAATACTAAGTGTTATAGAGGAGTTTATCGAAAAGTGCATCTTATAGTATTTACAAAAGTCAGTATGTCTTGGTTCTTTCAAATGAAAATTATTATTACTTTTCTTACACATAAATTAAAAAAGCATCTATTACTATATATAAACATAACTTTTATAATATAAAGTATTTCTTGTTTTATACATGTGTTTGGGTTTTATATGTTTGTATAGCCACTAACAAGATAAAAGATGAAATTAGTGAAAAAATGACATAGTAAGTCTGAATAAAATATTAATTGGTAAAGATGGGCAGTTTGATATTATATATTTTTTTATTTCCCATACTGTATAGTTTATGAAATTATGGGGTTAACCTACGACGTTTAATGAGTCATAGTTTTTTTTTTTCAAACAGAAAGTAAAAGTATTTTTTTCTTTACGCAATACAAATTTGATATGTTTAAATCATTTTTAACATTTTCTTCTACGTTCTTCTGGATATTAGTGAAAATTGTTACTCATATCGAGTTCTAGAACGTTACTATTGTATCCATTAAAAAGAATGATCTGGAATAGCTATTTTTAAAAAGCTCATAATTGTTGCTTTTAACTACTTTTATTATGTAGAGAGTGTCTGAGTAACTGTGTGAGGTCACATGTGCGGGATTTAGTTCTTCTAAAGTAGGTTTGATGTACTATTGTACTATGATATCACTTTAAACTACTCTTATTTTGTATAGTGTCCTGAGTAACTGTGTGAGGTCACATGTGCGGGATTTAGTTCTTCTAAAGTAGGTTTGATGTACTATTGTACTATGATACCACTTTAAACTACTCTTATTTTGTATAGTGTCTGAGTAACTGTGTGAGGTCACATGTGCGGGATTTAGTTCTTCTAAAGTAGGTTTGATGTACTATTGTTACTATGATACCACTTTAAACTACTATTATTTTTGTATAGTGTCTGAGTACAACTGTGTGAGGTCACATGTGCGGGATTTTAGTTCTTCTAAAGTAGGTTTGATGTACTATTGTACTATGATACCACTTTAAACTACTCTTATTTTGTATAGTGTCTGAGTAACTGTGTGAGGTCACATGTGCGGGATTTAGTTCTTCTAAAGTAGGTTTGATGTACTATTGTACTATGATACCACTTTAAACTACTCTTATTTTGTATAGTGTCTAAGTAACTGTGTAACTGTGTTTCGTCTTGTTATTATTAACTGTTTCATCAAAATAAGTTTAGCATAATTATTTATAAAAACGGGAAGAGAAATGAAGCGATACTTGATTATTGATGAGATTTAAAATGTGTAATTTCATTGCACAAACAAGCATTTCTATCTAAAATGTTTGAAAAATTTGCTGCTTTCAGTAAATAGTATCCTAACACCTTCGACATTACGGATACTAGTTATAAAACCCCGCTGAGAATGTTTTGATTAGCCTTAATCTAAGTTGACAAACCCGCAAACAAAAAAATTATACTCTTTGTTTATTTGATTTTTATTATATCACTGAGAAATAGTGTAATTCAATGTAACCTGTAAAATATGAAGTTTTTCTGATTTCAAAAATAATTACTATTTACAACACAATAATAATAATTATAGCAATATTTTTAGCAGTAGTATTTGTAATAATCACAAGATGAAGAAAACCATTGATGCGTTATATTTTATTTTTATTTCGCTGTTACAAACTTATTATTTCATATAATAAAAGTTCCCGACGGGATATTATTGCCGTATTTTACCAATGACCTATGGAATAATCAACTTTTATTCACACACATATAAAATCGGTTGTGTTTCGGTGTATTTTAAAAACGAATTATAAGTTTATTTTATAATTTCTAATGTTGGTCTATTTAGTTTTGCTTTGCAGTATCTTGAATATCATACTTAAAATAATAACATCATATTAACAGTTTTAGTGAATACTTGAAAATCCCCAAGATTGTAAGATATCTTTATTTGCCAAGAATTCATTTAATTACATAGCCTTGGTCGTAACGCGTTACGCAGAAATTAGTGGATATTTAGTTTAGGGCAGAATTAAGGGGATATTGATTTTGAATAAATTAGAAAACCCCCTTTTATTTCCAAATAGAGGGATTTTCAATTATAAATTTGTAGATCTCAAAAATCTTTTGTAAAACAAAATATTTCCTACCGTATTATTTTGTTGAAATTGATTAAAACCTAATAATATTTGTATTAAAAATCTAATAAAAAACAGCGACGGTAATTTTTATTGTTTACATATTGAAGTTTTCGTACATCAAGAAAGTGTACATCTAATGCTGAGAGTATACTTTTCATGTTATTAAGTTTTTTGATTTGAATTCATGGAGAAGAAAAAAAACATTTTTATATAAATGAATAAGAGTTTCAAATCGATTTTTTAATTTCCATAGATTATGACAACAAATCATAGTAACCGAATAACATTTTACTGTAGATTGCTCCTTTTATACTAGAAAAATTTAAAAAAATATGTTTATTTTATAAATGACACCATTCTGAGCAGTAAACAAAAAAAAACTTCTCAATTTTATACTAAATAAATAATTGCTTTTATATTTTACAAAACTAAATCAACTCTATGAGTAATATTTATTATTTCAAATAAACATTTGTCTAACTAAAGTGCATATTATATCTAAATGGCTTTCCATAAAATTAAATGAGCAGATTTAGCATTACAAAACAATTTTCGGAGTAATTAAAAAGTAATGACAATGAGGGACAAGCCGCCGGTGCGCCATCCCATACTACTGTGAGGGCGAGATAAACGAGTGTGTTATTGTGATTGTATTGTTGTGTATAATTTGTAGCGACAACACTGGATTTGGGGACAATACCTGTTACATATTGGAACAACAACGTAAATATACGATAACATGTTGTACTTGCTACAGTTATATCAATTGCATTTCTTATTTGACTGTCATGTTATAAACAACGTGTACTGCAAGTTCGACTTAAGGACATTTCTTTATTCCTTATTTATAATTTACTTAAATAGAACCGTTAAATAAACGCACAAAAGGGTTATATCGTTCAAATAATTTATTAGATAAAATCTCGACCTACTGACGTTTTAAAAACGATTCCACCACCAATAAGTATATCAATGTTACTAAACATTTTACCTGTTAATTTATTAGGTTTGGGAAAACTCCTATCTCAATTTACTAGTATATTTGTAGTAAAAGTACGTTTAATTTAATATAATTTATTTACACTTGTTTTAAGATAATGTTTAGAAAATATTTATCAACAGTATTACGTAACATAATTTGTTTTATTATAATAAAACATTTAAACCATTTGACGTATTCAAAAAAAAGTAAAGCAATGGATTTTGTTAGTATTAATTAGAAGTACCTGGAATCACCTAAAATACTGCTTATTAATATATTAAGTATAATATGTATTTAAATCGTAATTTTAGGGCGATATTATATCCTCTTCTCAATTAATTACTATTATTTGATTAATGCCAATTGTGCTTACATTCTGATAAATTTCAAAACGTAAGGAAGCAACTAGTGGAAAAACCTTTACATAAAATACGTAAATTTCTTATATATGTGAAAAACCATAAGATGAAAAACCCTTTTTTATTGTATTATAAATACTATTGCTTTTTATTTATATTTTATTGTTTTTAATTTACTGCCTCCAGCAGAAGATAAAACACATTTGTTACAATTTATTCCAGCACCTGATAAATGCAGTAAACCTGCTTTCTTTATAAAACTGTAGACGCTACAAATAACGTCTCACAGTTGCTGTAATTTCATTATTCATATTGAAAAAACTCAAATTCAATCAAATTTCTCTACAAAAGTACATCGTTAAACTTCTTGAATCTCTTAGGAAGAAACATGTCGAAAACTTGTTAGAAAGAGCATCTTGGAAACTTTCCTTATGCAGTAAATTGGTATTCAACTAAGTAAAAATAAACTTACAACAGAGGCAAAGTGTATTGTTATGCAAAGTTGCATGTATTCGTATACAGATTGTCTTTTACATAGAATACGCTTTATTACACAGTTTAATTTAAGAAAGGTTTATACATAAATAATGATTTTATTGGCTGAGCCTCAGCTAATGCTATCGTGGGGCTGTGAAAATAGCATTTCTGTATGCCCAACTGTCCGCATGATATCTCTAAAACAGGACTGAATTTTACATTTTAAAATTTGCGTGAAGCTTCATGTCTTTATAAGAACAATGAGTTCTATGATGGTGCATGGCTCTCCATGGGATTTGGCTGAGCGTTAGCGAATATACATTGGTCTTACGGTAACATTAATAGCAATGAGGAAAATAACTGAACAAATAAATTTGTAAACAAGTTCAATACAGGCGTGTTATGAGATTTAAAAATATGCTATATTAACACATATAGCTTGTTAATGCGATAAAAAGAATAAATATTGGAAATTCAAAATAAAAAAGTCTGTGAGAAGATTTTATTTCAGCGCACTTTTGCGTTTGTAATACTCTTCCTACCTCATCAGAACTTTGATATGAAACCTATTCTATGAACAAAAATTTGAATGCATATTATGGGAAAATATTTCAAAAGATAATCTGTAGAATTAAAACTTTGCATTACAAGAATGAGTTCTATGGTTGTGCAAGTCCAACTGAGGCGTTTATTTGGCTGAGAGTCGTTGAAGTATATTACTCGGTTCACTGAAAACATTCTCACTTGTTTTGCGGGTGAAGGGGGGATTTAAATAAGTCTAATCTGAACGGTGTCTGTTTGTCTATATATCTGCAGGACATCTCAACAATTATTTTAGATATACATTTGAAATTTTGCACGCAACCTCAGCAAATCTTTTCACGTGATACGCGGCCTGCTCCTGTTTTTTCTTACAGAAGTATAATACCCGTCCAACTAGTCATTGTGAGTTACGTACCTTCGACATATCTCCAATTAACGCAATGTAAACTTAAAACTTATTTTACCATTAGTTGTTTTTGATTTCGCTATTTTAAAACCACAAAAATGTAATAAGAGTGTTCTTAATTTCTCTGATTACTCTACAGTAAGTGGTTCCGTACATCACTTTTGCAGAAGACGAAATGCAAGTAATAATTAATTAGTAATGGGTGTGTAAGTAATGAAATGTAATGGAAATCCGAAAATTTAGCATAGCATTTCACACCTGCAGTTGGAAATACTTTGTTTATAAATAACGTATTTTATAAATTTTGACCTTTTATCAAGAGTTGCATATGAATTATGAGATAAACTTATAATATATCCGGAGATATACTCCAAATGGCGCCCCACAGGGTCTATGTAAGTGTTTTGGATTTTTAATAAAATATGTAGTAAGACTATGTAAAACTAATATACATACCTCGTCCAGTGTTGCCATGTTGAGCCATAAATGAGTTTTCTTTTAGACTATCTCAACACAGTTTTACTGTCTCAGGTCGTAGGAGTGGTTGCCGCATCTGTGTCTGTGATGTAAATCAGTGTACATTAGGGATAAGAATCATGTCAACATACAACTTTACCACCACAGGCCATCTATCGCTTACCTGTACTAAAAGGATAGGAGCTGGCAGATGGGGAGAGTTATTTAAGTCTTGTATTGTAGCTTACAGTCTAGTGAGTGTTAGTTATCAACAGTACATAAATTTCATTTTTGCAATATAGAAATTATATCACTGATAACAGCTGAAATTAAATCACTAATAACAGCTGACCATCATAAAGTGTCACAGATGACAGCAGAGATTGCTGTCCTTGTGGTGGCAAGCAAAGCAATCACGACCAGACAATATTACTCACTAAACAACGAAATCTTAAATTTTGAGGCAATGCATTGTTGGTAGTAGTGACCACTAGTAACAGCTGACCATCATGAAGTGTCACAGATGACAGCTGAGATTGCTGTCCTTGTGGTGGCAAGCAAAGCAATCACGACCAGGACAATTATTACTCACTAAACAACGAAATCTTAAATTTTGAGGCAATGTATTGTTGGTAGTAGTGACCACTAGTAACAGCTGACCATCATGAAGTGTCACAGATGACAGTCGAGATTGCTGTCCTTGTGGTGGCAAGCAAAGCAATCACGACCAGACAATATTACTCACTAAACAACGAAATCTTAAATTTTGAGGCAATGCATTGTTGGTAGTAGTGACCACTAGTAACAGCTGACCATCATGAAGTGGTCACAGATGACAGCTGAGATTGCTGCCCTGGTGGTGGGCGGCAAAGCAATCAAGATCAGGCAATATTACTCGCCAAACAATGAATTTTCATATATTTTGTTTCCTTTTCATATTCTGAGATTTTAAATTTGAACCCTGTTTTATTATTTTCTGCACCTAAAACAGCAGTTCTTTCTGAATATCTATAGGACGGATATAAGGCACTATAGGATATATTCTTAATTATATCTTTATTGTCTTATGAATACATGTATTTCCTTCATTAATGTTTTATTAAGTCAAGATCCATTAATTTTTGCTTTACATATGTATGTATTATCCAAAATATTTTTAAAATAAAACTTTAACACTATAATGCCAAATGCACAAAATGGTGACTGTTAATTGTTTTCTGTACCAGACTCATTTCTTATTTTTGTATTATATCCTTTTTATTCCTTATTCATGCATCATTTTTATACCAGGCATAAAATACGATACTGACAGCAATTGCGTGAAATAATGGAAAAGAATTTGAATCAAAATACAAATAAAATACAACTCTTCGTTGTAAAACTTTTACGAGGTTTCAATTTAACGGATTTTGTATTTAATACTCTTTCCTCTTTACTCTCTTACCTCCACTATAGTCCATGGATAGACTATAGAAAAAGGCCCAATAGTTACCAACTATCCAAATGTTGACAGTTTTAAAAATGAGTTTTTTTTTTTATTTAAACTTAATTAAAACTACGTGTTTTTATTGTTTTATATCGAGCTTCACTCGGTAAGTTGAATATAAAGTGTTAAAAGGTCCATCCTAACAGAAACACAGTCGTATAGTTCCATGATAAGTTATGTGTATGTACAGTATTGCACTTTACCGCTGTATAAAAGTTGTCATAGTTCAGGTACAGCTCACGAGCTTATGCAGTGTTGTGAGATCAACATGAGACAGTTCAGTAACTCTTATCCTTATTGTAAGTTATGTGTATGTACCGTATTGCACTTTACCGCTGTATAAAAGCTCTCATAGTTTCAGGTTACAGCTCACGAGCTTTATGCAGTGTTGTGAGATCACATGAGACAGTTCAGTAACTCTTATCCTTATTGTAAGTTATGTGTATGTACCGTATTGCACTTTTACCGCTGTATAAAAAGCTCTCATAGTTCAGGTACAGCTCACGAGCTTATGCAGTGTTATGTGAGATCACATGAGACAGTTCAGTAACTCTTATCCTTATTGTAAGTTATGTGTATGTACCGTATTGCACTTTACCGCTGTATAAAAAGCTCTCATAGTTCAGGTACAGCTCACGAGCTTATGCAGTGTTGTGAGATCACATGAGACAGTTCAGTAACTCTTATCCTTATTGTAAGTTATGTGTATGTACCGTATTGCACTTTACCGCTGTATAAAAAGCTCTCATAGTTCAGGTACAGCTCACGAGCTTATGCAGTGTTGTGAGATCACATGAGACAGTTCAGTAACTCTTATCCTTATTGTAAGTTATGTGTATGTACCGTATTGCACTTTACCGCTGTATAAAAGCTCTCATAGTTCAGGTACAGCTCACGAGCTTATGCAGTGTTGTGTGATCACATGAGACAGTTCAGTAACTCTTATCCTTATTGTAAGTTATGTGTATATATACCGTATTGCACTTTACCGCTGTATAAAAGCTCTCATAGTTCAGGTACAGCTCACGAGCTTATTCAGTGTTGTGGGATCACATGAGATAGTACAGTAACTCTTATCCTTATTGTAAGTTATGTGTATGTACAGTATTACACTTTACCGCTGTATAAAAAGCTCTCATAGTTCAGGTACTGCTCACGAGCTTATGCAGTGTTGTGAGATCACCT
>NW_025782144.1:0-19476 GCF_021130785.1 Homalodisca vitripennis
AATTCAATTTAATCAATTCAATCTTTATTCATAATCTGTGCGTGTAACACAATTGAATAGTGTTACATTATGGCATTATTTCATAATATTATATGTCATGTATAAACAAGAGTATTAAACCCAATGATACGTAAAAACAACGTAATTGTATTAATTACAAACTTTTTCAGAATCTGTATTCTTAATGTGTGTTTAATACCCTTAAATTCGATAAAAACTACCATTTCACTTTTTAAGTCGTAAATAAATTATAAAGCTATCAGTAGTTCATATTTCTTACCATAGCGTACATACAATTGTATTTTATTTATAATGCAAAACTGTTGAAAAAGAAAACTCAAATAGTTAGTTTTAGATTTAGAGCATGCTTGCAAGTCTGATACTAATGATAATTTATATATTTCTAACAGAATAGTTAATTTGACTCTGTCCCTGGCGTGGAACGTTTCGTGTAATATATATCAAAACAAGTCGAACACATATAAAATAATTTCAATTTAATTATAATTTTCATACTTTCGGACAATCAATCACCATAAATAGATTTGATTTACAACAATAAGTAAAGTAAAACAGCGTAATAAATATGTTAAAACTGTTACTTCTCAACTAATTTTAAATGATTAACTTGTGTTATTTGAAATATTTTACAGAAAATTAGACCGCAAAAGTTGAGAAAATAGTTTTTGAAACCAAATATTTACCAAATAAATAACTCCATAAATCTTTTCTTTCATTTAAACACTTCTTACATTTGTTGAAAATGTTTTACAGTGTGATTTAATATATTTGGTTAAATGCCTACATTCTTCAATAATAAAGCAATTCCAAATTTAACATGTAATTCACGTACATTCACTGCACGAAAGATGTAGCTATATACAGGGTGATTCATGAGGTTCTCACCCCCCCACTTCTACAGCACATTGTACTACGTAACTATAATGAAAAACATGTTATATAAACATAGGCCACGAAAACGCTTCGTTTGCGAGTTTACAGCTAGCGAAAGATTTTCGCCTGAATTCCCTGGGTAAAGAGTAAAGTAAAGCCATACTGAACTTTTTGGAAAGGTGAAATAAGTACAGAAATATCGTGGATTCTCGTTTGTATTTTTTTACCTGATAAAGCTAATAAAATAGGTTATTCAGAACTTTACACCTGTAGTAGTTTTTGGATGGGATTCAGGGTTAAATGCAAAAAAATTGGGGCGACGAAACAATGTATTATTATTATTAACTTTTGATAGTACAATAGCACTTAGTTAAATTGAGTAACTAAAAAACCATAAAGGTCGAACAAACATTAATTGTTAGAGAATTGAATTCTGAGAATGTGATCATAAATCAACAGTCTAAAAAAACACAGAAATACGTACCCACAACCTCGCGAATTTATACAGTAAAACACATTAACAAGTTTTAAGCAAAATTAATCAGGTTGGAGCCAGCCGTACGCACCTTATTATAATAGATGTTCGAGAAATGAAGCCATCAATTCCACCATACATTTAGGCAGCACGTTTTGTGTATTGCTTTTGTTGTCGATTCTTAATTTTTCAGGACTTCACTGTATCTGCAACAGCCGAATCCAAAGACACGGGCAATTAATTCATTAACGAGAATTCACTTTTGTCTAGTATACAAGGTCTTTCATCCATCCCCCGATGCAATAATCCAATGGAGATAGATCTGGTGATCTTGGGGTGGCCAAGGGTGAGGCCCTCCACGAAGCCCAATCCAGTGATCCAGGCCATATGATGATTAAAGTAAGCATAAACGTGCACGTGAAAAGTGGGGCGGTGCTGCCGTCATGCTGGAAGTACAAATTTTGTCTGAGAAGTAAAGGAACATTCTCTAACAGCTGCGGCAACTCTTCTTGAAATGGAGAAACATATAGAAATCAGCATTTAGGCCGTCCAGGTAATATGCACACACGAGACCAACTCACGCCTGAGTTGTGCAAAAGGCCACACCAGACATTGACGCTAAAATCGGTGTTGAAAGTTCTTATCCCACTACCTCATGTGGATTTTCTTCTGCCCATGAGTGTTTCATTGTGCAAGTTTATTGACAAGGACCATCCCGAGTGAATTGTTGCTCATTCTCCGTAAACAAAATACGCTTGTAGAGTTGATTATTAATATTCACAAAAGTAGCAAAACGCCACGCGTAAGCGGAACATCCCCTAGCTGTAAGATTTTGAACCTTTATGTTTAAGACCACGGCATATAAACATTTTGTTTCGATTAAGTGACCTCCACACAAACCGTATGACTGCGAAACTCCTAACCGCCTAGAAATATGTCGTGTACTTACAACTGGACTTCGATGAACAGCATATAATAACAATATCATCATCAAGTTAGACAGCTCGATACCGAACATTATTGGTTTAATATCTCGTAACGGGTATTGCACCCAGTGTTTACCCGAAGAAGTCCGAAAAGTTCCTGAAATTGTGTTGGTAATCTGGGAATCCTCCTATTATGGTAACATAGTTCATATTCTTCTACAGCAGCTCTAGCATTACCATTACAGTAACCCAAAATAAAAACCATATCAGCGTTTTCCTCCTGATGTAAATAAGTAATGGCATTTTTATATCGCTGAATAAACAATCGAATTATAACTCACAAATAAATTGCATTTAATAACACGATTCACAGAAAAACCCGTATCTCCTGCTTTTAAGCTTTGCAAAACACCACTAATACAGCAGTTCTAACGTAAACAGTACAGAATACCATTGTTGATCAGTCTGATTAATTCGTGCGTTACCAACTTAGAAATTAATAAAACAAAAAACTGCATTTCGATGATTAGTAAAACAATAATGGGAAAATGTTTGCTTCATTTATTTTCAAACATTTGATGTAAATTTTTATTTAAAAAAAATACAACGTAAATAAACATATTTTTATTTATTACACAAACAAATTTATTTAACAGTTAATCTTGTTTTTCTCAAATTTATCTACATCATTAAGGAACAAACATTTTGTTTTTATGTTTATATTTTAACTACAATACCGTACGGTATTATTATTATGTTTTTTTTTTTTTTTTCCCCCCCCCCCCCCCTTCACTTTACAGCTATTAATGTATTAATACTGAATAAAAACCGATATATTTATGGTACATATTTCTGTTTAATATTTTTAGACTTTGATTATATCACACATTCTTCACGAATTAAATTTCCTCGAATACCATTAATGTTTGTTGACACAGTTTTTATGTATTTATTACCAATTTCCCCAATTTCAAAGTTACTGTACATCAAACTTAAACAAAACACATATGTTTCGTACTTGCCCCAATTTATTTTGCATTTAACCCATGAGAGTCCCTCAAAAACACACTACAGGTAGAAGTATATACTGAACACCTATTTATATCGGCATTAAAATCAGGTACAAAATCACATATACGTTACAATCCACGATCACTAATATCTAACATTAATTTCACCCTTCCAAAAGGTTCAGTATGGCTTTATTTTAATCTTTAACCCCATGACTGGAATTCAGGCATGAAATCATTCGCTTAGAGCTGTAACTCGCTAACCGCAGACGATTATCGGACCCATTTTTACACAAAACATTTATATCACATTCATATTTTACTAGTAACACAACAGGTATGAGCAGATTAGAAAGTGGTGGGGAGACAACTTCAATGACCTACACCCTGACAATCATATATATATATTAACAGATGTTATACTCATAATAATCATAATTACCAGATAGTTTCAATATATTAATTTCTACTTTGAAAGCAATTTTTATAGCCGTCACTATAATAATACTCAACGAAAACATCAAACTGTATTATAATACTCCACACCTTTGTGACAAAACTGTGAATTCACGCGATGGTAAGAAACGAATTCCTACTGCACGAATTATTTTCAACAGTACACAATATTCACGTCATCCAACTCTAATCCTCATCTCACTCTTTCTATGTATATGGTGTCAGCACGAATACCACTCAGTTTTGATCCCACTGTTAACAAAATATTGTATGTAAATCGAGATTTACTTCTTCTATGAATTTATCTTGTTTTAAATTGTTGTACTACACAATGACAGAGTTGGGCATAGTCTCCTTCTGCCGATTTAGGTTCTTGAATCTTTTAATCGCAGTCGCAGTACACATCCAAAAACTTCCAAGCCTAGCAGGTATAAGCTTCTCCTCGAGTCTTGTCGAGACTGGCTTGAAATGTGAGAGCGTTTGATCGATTTTATCCCGCTCAGATCGTGATATATCATAATAATACTGTCGATTGACATTATAACAATAATAAGTAATACTGAGTAATAAAAAGGAACGCTAGATAGTAACATCGTTATGTATGGTACCCTGTGTTTAACAACGATGGTACTGTTCGACAAAATTACATGTTTTCCCGTTACGTGGCAACGTGTAGCCCTACACTTGGCGAATGTCCTAAAACAGTTAAGAGTCATATGCATGAGTAAACAAAAATAAATTATCGAAGATAAGGTTTTGTTGGCTAAGCTGTATATCACGCGTGTGGCTTGAAAAATTTAATTTCTCTCTGTTTGTCCGCACGATTTCTCGAAAACGTACCTGACCTTGCGTTAGCGAATACTTCTCATCATTGGTCAATATGGGTAACCATGATGGCAACGAGACAACATAGCAGAACAAATAAAGTTTTGTAAACAAACTCCTTAGACTCACAAAGAATATAGTAACATGTAATATACTCATCGTATGTAGCAAATATCAAAAACATACTTCATATCAAAACATCAAACCACACCACCGAACGTTTAAATTAGCTCAATTAGATGAGTAGTTAGTTTTTTTTACAGCTTGTTTATTTGTAGTGATGTAATGGCAATAACACACTGCTGTCCAAGTAGGCTATTCACCACTCGGGCACTTAACAGTAATACCTCAATTAATCTTATGTATATTGTATTCCTTAAAAGTTTGTATCCTTATGTTGGCAGAGAATTCCCAATATGTCATGTGGCTTATATTTGTTTTATGTATAATGAGTATCGGTCACGAACAGAAAAGCATGTGTACCCAAAAGACTATTCAACACTAAAAACCAAACTATGACACATACAACACTTTGTCAGACAGTAAACAGGTATTTCCGGACGAGGTCGCCTCACGGCAGAGGCCAAGAAAACTCTTCAGAAACTATAATGGCCTTGGACATTATGAAGGCATACAAATGGCACCCTAAAAACGATATGAAGCAGGCAGTCAGGGCAATTTTCATAGTTTAGACTTCTAATGACAGTACCTAAACACGGACTGTGTCCTAAAGACCCCCAGCAAACATGGTGTCCAAGAAAAATCTAAAAGCGCATGTAGCTGATGGGGAAGAGTATGACCATGATAAGCATTTCCCAATAACCTATGCCGATAATGCATGCCATAAACAAAGTACTAACCCGTCAATATATACACGCACCCCGATATGCTGCATGCAATGCCTTCATGTAGGAAAAGCCAAAAACTCTAATGATTCCTTACAATAATGAATTATGGACATCGTTTACCCAAAAATGTTGTTTGTATCGCTAGAAACACTTATTATTGGTGCATATGATGGCAGTTTGCATATTTCCAACAAAGGTGATAATTGCCAAATGTTTTGGTTCTGCAAAAGTTTAGGTTTACCTGTGGGGAAAGGAAATCTGCTACAGCTTTTAAAAAACATTTGACATAGTGCGACAGGTCCAAAAATCGGAGAAAGAACTGTTAGAGACTTCATAAGATAAGCCCGTCAATCAAGAACCAAGGCAAAAAGCGCGCGCTTGAAGTGTGGTTATATGGAGGAAGATCCTGGCTCCCAGTCCAAACTCAACATACAATGCACTTGCTGGTCTTATAATTAAAAAAACCACAAGTAACATGACCGTAAAGAAACATACTGTAATTTATATTATATCATTAACCATCTGTATATTTACCCCGAAAGACGTTATATATGCCGCAATATTGACCACGTCTTAAAATTATGTTGTCGGGCTCGGACGACACTCATGCCACAAGTGTACCAGCCCGGTAAACGTTACGATGCCCGTCCCATTGTGTCCCGCCGCACGGGATCCGCACGGGACTCACCGCAACTAACTGTGTGTGGTACCGCCGCACGGTGATACAGCAGATAACAGTGGGTCCGCCGCCCGTGGGAACTAAAGCAGCTAACTATGTTTATTCGTAGAAAATTGTGCGTGTGCTAAGATTCGTCATTGTACAACAACTACAACAATAACAGGTAAATTATTGTACCACAGTATATTTCATTATCGTAAACTATGATTTGATTGATAAATTGGTTAGATTGACACAAAAGTTGAGAAACTTGATGAGTTTAAAGGTTATGTCATACTATTGACAAAGTGGGTATGATAGTTATAAGTCAAATTATTAGTTTAAATCACTTTGCAATCAATCGTAATTCAGGATCCGGATTGAGAAGAAACAGCGCGTATTTGCTCAGTCAAACATTTAAAATAAACAAATTATACACCTCTACCCTGTCCATCCACAGTGCGACAAAGCAAACGAACTAAACCGAACCAATCACCACTGCCCGCTAAGTTAGAAATTAACTGTGTTTAACATAAAATTCAAATTCCCCAATTTTAGTAAATGTTTTATTCAACTTTACCATTTACAATAACAAATTTTAATTAATTTCAAATTATGTACAATGTTTTAGCAAAACAAAATATATTACTATAGTTAAAATTTGGTCAATTCTTAAATTTCATATCAATTCCTAGTACCTATTGTGGCAATTTAAATAATATTCATAACAATAAATATTCTACCGGAGAAAAAAGACGTTGTCACGTAAAATCTTCGCCCGTAAAAACCGTACTTTACAGGCAACCATAAATTTTTTGTTACTGATATCAAGGTGAAACTTTTACCACGCATATAACACGCATAGATGTACAAATTGACATAACGTTTTGATAAAACTTCCGTTGAATATTAAAAAAAATAAAAAAAAACATTTCACATATAAATAAAACACAATTATTTATATAATAATTTGTGGTAAACTATTAAAAAAAAGTTGTTTAAATATTATTTCTTACTAAAAAAGTTGACAGTCACCAAGATAATGATGTACAGAAACCCACAGTAAAAAGTTCAATAGCTCTATTGTGACTCTCAGTTTTGTGAGAAAAAAAGGTACATGAAATATACAAATTTTTAACATGGGTAAGATAAGGCATGTCCGACTTCCCCAAAACCTTCCTTTTTTCTCAATCTTTGTATTTCCATTTTTTTGTTCACATCGTACTACACAGTATTCAACTGGCTCTCGGAGCCCTAGCATAAAAAAAAAAGAAAAAGAAGACGAATATATAGTAAATAATACACGTCCCCCCCAATTTTTTTAACCGTAGACTTGGCCGCGCGGACTACTAAACCTGCATGAAAAAGTCAGTCTCTCTGCTTTGTTATATAAACTGTCCCGAGAGCGGAGTATGAAAACGGACATGCAAAAATCAGTGAAACCTTTAAAAAAACGCTTCCTCTCGCAGATTTAAAAGTGAAGCCAATTGTCGTACAATTTTGTAAGATGCGTCAAATTAAAGCTCATTAATATTGGCAATCTATTGGTTACATTTTAAAATATTAAAAAAAAAAAAAAAAAATTTTTCGAAATAATTTTGATTATTGTTTACATTTTACATAGCGTTTTACAATGAACAAGAAAAAAAGTAAGTAAAGGCGAGGAAATTATTATTTATTTTTTTGTCAGACAAAATTTCTGTCAGGCGAGAAAGTTGTGTGAAAATAGATGAATATTTATTTTATTGTAATTTAATAATTTCTTTTTATTGGAAGTTTAGTTTAGCTCATGTAGTTTAGCATAATGATGTGATGAGTGAAGCCGTTTCTGTCTTTCCTGGCCGTGAACTGTAGTTGGCGCATTGGCTCACTGATTAACCTGTATAATTAAACACAATAAATTAGTTTGATTGTGCAATAAAAAATACCCTTTAAACGAAAGAACCAAGTTAATTATAACTAATTTATTAGTCCTTAAAAATATTGTATGGGGTTTTAATTGTTATTGCAATTTAATATACTTTTATCCGTAAGCAATAAACGTGTGAATTATATTACAACGGTGTTTAACTCACTTGTAATTCTATGTATTAACTAACTATTAATATTGAGTAATTACAACCCCCCCAAGTAATAAATTGACTTGTGCATTGAACTTTTTTTGCATTAAAAATAATTATTCGTTTAAAATAATAACAGTACTTTTTTTACAATGGAACGGCGAGTTCCTACCACATCACTGGCGGCATCTATACCTCTTTCACTATCCAGCTGGTCTCCAGAATCACCACGATGTTTATTATAAAAACTTTTCGGTTTGCGTGCGTCATCTATTACGTTTTTTCCCTTCTCCCAAATACTCCATTTTCCACTTGTTATTTACCTTCATCACAAACATTTTTTCCACTCTTTCTACAGATATTAGCATCTTCCATTTTATATTTTTAAACACAACTGAATTGTAATCGGCTATTTTATTGGTAACTATTTTTTCTTGGCTACAAAGTTTTTTAACTATTCCACAAATCATCTCGATTGGGTTAAGGTCCGGGGTGGTATGGCGGTAATCGAAGAACTGAATGACCGAATTGATGGAGGCAGGTTATCAAAAACAAAAAATTTTGTATCTGTCCTTATGGAGTTTTTATTAGTTTTCGTACAATTCAGTTTTTTAGTAATGAAAAGTCCGTATTCAATTTCATGTTCCATCCAACCATTTTAGTCATAATCAGCAGCCTTTTTTCGAGTTTGAATATTGGAGCTTTATTTACTTGTACGTTTGTGATAAGAAGCATTGTCAATGACAACGACCCGACATTTTTGTGGAAAGGTTTGTAATTAAAACTGTGGTTTTTTGTCCAAGTCACAAAGTTTTTCATGGTTTCATTTGCATTGTGATAGTCACCTTCGGTTGCTCCAGCCTTCCAAACTAGACATGCATTGCGAATGAAAGAAACCCATGTCCCCTCCTGCTGTGGACCTATAATCGCTCTATCGCCCTTTACTTATATTACTTTTGTAACCCTCTAAGCTACCATCACATCAACCTTTTCGAGTAACGTGAGTAAGACAAAACATAAGACTCGTCCCATATAATACAACTGGTTTTTTTTCTGATTTTCGTTTTATTTTTTTTCAAATAATCAATCCATCTTAGCTCTTATTTCATTCTTGTTGTTTTCCAAATTTTATTTCCAATTTGAATCCGTAATTCTTTAATAATTTGTTTCGAAGACTTGATACACTACCTTTGAAATTTAATTTAAATCTTCTGCGAGTGTGTTTTTTTTAATAAACAACTTTATATAGCGTAAGGAAGAGAACGCTTTTGGATTTGTAAAAACTGTAAATTTTTTTTCTTCTTATTTACACATTTGTCAAAGTCGTCAATATCTGTGACTGATATTTACTTCTTTTTCTTTTTCTTGGGTGTAGTCAAATGAGCACGTTGTATCATCCGTGGTGTCAATGATCTTTCTTCTCTTTACGAATTTTCCTCTTGCACTACTCCAACCCGAAACTCCGCAAGCTGCCGCATGTTCATTTTCCTTTAACGGTATGAGGTTTGGCTTCAATAGTTTTCGTTTAAGCATGAACACGCACAAACACTCCGTCCAAATTATGTTCTCCTTGCCTGACTGTGAAGTTTTTTCTTCCCCTGAAGTTACCTTCGATACGAATGTTTCCCATTTATATAGAAGGCCGCGCACTAACCTAAAATCCACTAAAAGCGGAGCCTCACTCCAGTAAGCAAACTTAAAATGGTTAAAAAAATAAAATTCGCACTAAGTTGACTAGTGCTAAGCAATTTTTCACGAAGCGATCGTCCCGAGGTCCCGCGGCAAGTGAACTGCACCTGGAAACTGGCAGGCAGGCAGCTCGATAGTGAAGACAATAAATATACCATAGAGTTCTCGTGTAACGGTATAATAAACTTTACTGACAGTCGATGAGAGGTCCGACCGTCTATTTCGCATCTATCCCGCCTAGTCACAAAGCGCGTGACCTTGAGCGTGCGTGTTTCCAGAAAGGCACCTTTACAATCCTCCCGAAACCGCACCCCTCTGCCTACCCACCGCTCTCCCCCAGCTCGAGTCTACGGTTAAAAAATTGAGACTGTACCTTTAGTAGCAAACTGGCTAGGCCATGGCGAAGCAGCTCATGTAACATAATTTTTAAATGAGTTTTTATTTTGATTTTTATCGCCTAAATTAGACGTATTATAACAGTACTAATTGTTACATTTACTCTTAGAGTGGAGTAGCTGAGTCTTTATCATTTTAACTATCTTATTTACCTACCCCTTGCAATACTACTTATAACTTTCCACTCCGCACCGATCCCGATACTCGCCGTACCTGCCTTCCACTCATTCCGGCTACCTACGAACACCCATGACATGATTACTTTTCACTTTACCTGTCCTACCACACATCACCCACTCCCCCATTTTAACCTCCTTTTATTGCAGAAAAAAGAAAATCACCTTTTTAATATTAAAGAAAATATTTACGCCCCCCACCCTGACTCCCTGCCCCCTACTTTATACCCGCCCCCCCCTCCCTCCCAACTCTACACCCCTGCTCCACTCTCCCCCCCCATTTCCTCCTGCTTCCCCCGCCTTCGCGCCGATCGCCCCCCCATACCCCCCCCTCCCTCTTCACCTCTCCTCTACACTCACTTTCGACTTCTCCCCGCCCTCCTCACTCCCCACTTCCTAAACCCCCCTGAACCTCTCTTCCAACCCCTATCTCAATCTTTGTTACTGCCGCTTTAATAAACCGCTACCCCCTTTGCCACCCTAACCCACTACCCACCAGAACAGCCCATTGTGACACATTGGGTACCAACAACTGCACCGCCCTCCCTCCTTCGTTCCATTTTATTATATCTTAAACCCCCCCCCCTATTCCTTAAGGTAATGCAAACAAATTTAGAGATATTGGGAATTTTCCTAATATTAAATTCATACCCCTTTTAAGATAACTCCCTTAATACAGAAAGAAGTAATGAAAAAGGGTCTTTGATACTCTATATCAAAATTACAAGAACTTAAAGTAGGAACTTTTATGGAATGTAATAAATTAGAGACTCCAATAAAAACTTACTGAAGGAATAAATGTGGTATGTCTACTTTATGAACAACTCGGGCCCAAGACCCGAGCGGGTAGCCCGTGAGTATTATGAAAATAACTTTGTATTTTTAATATAAAAAGGATCTTATACCATTTGATCTAAAATTTCACTATTTAAATGCATGTTATTAGACTGTGGGAACGGAAAAACAAATTTCCTTCCTGCTTTGTCCTGTATGAAAATTTATCGAGCTATGAATTAATATTATAAAAACTATGTTCCATAGTCCAAAATTCTAATTACACCATCTTAATACATTCTGTGTAATATAAGTGTAGGGAATATTAATTCTTTTGTGTAGGTTGGCAATTGGCAAGACTTCATAGACTGTGATCGAACCAACGTGAACGTACAGGTTATTACGAAGCCTGCTCTTTTTCGTTTTGAGGTTTTTAATGACTGCATGCCTGTCTGTCCTCTGAACTGTGCCACGTTTTTTCCTGTGTTAAGTGTATAATAATTATTATTAAAAATGTAAATTTATGTTTATGCTGTTTTTTTGGTGAGTGATTTTTATTTAATGTGATTTATTCTCACTCTAACTTTGGTTGGTGGTTTCAATACTTTAGTATATAAGCAACTTTCAATTTTAGTAATAGCTGGTATGGGCCCGTCTCAACGGGTCCAACCATAATGGTTGGAGGAAAATCTTGATCAGGCAATTAACAGATTGGCTGTACACAGCATTATGGAGGTTAATGGATAGTAATTACAGGGATGATAAGAATACATCCGAAAAATAATAAACGTAAATCATGACAAGTGAGTCTGATGAAATCTGGGTAAAAAGATGTATAATTTAGTCGCCTAATAACAAAGAACAAACAAATCAGACCAAAAATTGTCCAAAAAGACAGATTTGATCAGAAGGTTATTATGAAGCTTCTGCCACCTGGACCTTATTGAAGTTAATAAGTTTAGCCTCTTACTAACAGGACCCAGAGGTTAATTCCATTCAACGGTGTGGTTTTTTTTTTTTTTTTTTGGGGTGTGGGGGGTAAGATTGCTTCAGAAAAATGAGTCACTTATTGATTGTATTAATCGTAAGAGGTATGAAATGTAGCTATATACTTGGTAAGAATTCCTGAGTCCGCAATATAAGCTGAAGTAACCAATAACATCACTTCCAAACATATCCATATCCTTTATTCCCCTCTTACAGAGTTCCGGATTATACAAGGCTGTTGTCCTATGCAGAACCCGATATTGACCAAAATGAATTTGTTAACCATCGCCTGCAGTACAGTACCTATCCTGGAAGCCTATCGCATGTACCAAAAAATTCAAAAGAGGGTCCATACAGGACACTTCATTTTTGTTAAAATAATTTTTGAAGGCTATTCCATTACCAGAAAGAAATTATACTAAATCATGTTATTGGTAACCTGTTGAAAAATATACTTTGCCGAGTCTTGGAGACAGTGCTTAACAGTTGCCTTACTCGTACAATCATGTAGGACCAGTTCTCCATGTCAAAACGAGCACTTGTGCGGAACATGGGTGGTAAAAAGGCACCACGGTGACCACTGTGACAAAGACCCTAAAATAGTGTTAAAGATCTTGTGATGGTGACCATGTAAGTATCTCGAAAGATTGTCCCAAATGTTTTATAACGTCAATTAGCAATTAGAAAATATGAAATGTCAAGAATATAAATGAAGATTTTTTCACACGCCTTCTCAATACTGTTGGCGTCCCAAATCCAAAACAACATGAAAACGCTTTCGCACCAAAATCGGTAACCCGGGATAAAACCTATGCGCTCAAAAGTGTCCTCAACCAGCAGATGTGAACTAGTTTTAAACAGAATTCCCATCCATATGGTTGGCCAGAACCCTACACCCTAACTACCAGTAGGAAATTAATTTGTTGACCCCCCCCCTTAAGGTTATGCTCAAGTAAATGAAAGAGAAATGTAGGGCAGTTCCTCTATATTCAGGAAGCCAAGATGAAGTAAATTATAGGCCTATCTAATGGAAACAACGACAACCTAAGCAAAAAAATAAAAATTGTACAACAACACGGCCAACCGACACCAAATCGCTGGACAAGGAACAAAAGTAACAAATCTGATAAAAAATGAGAGGTTTAGGGTCCCTCCTGCTATGACTTCAAGAGAAAACAAGTAGACCAGAGTGTTAAACTAAAACAGTCACTTTTGAAAGACTTTAAAGCAAAGGCTTATTTTTGAAAAATTGATGTTGGATGCGATCAATAATAGCCAATCCTGACCCTCTAGAGATGATCAACATAGTACTCAAGTGAATATAAAGAGGTATATATCTTTTAGACTTAAAGTATTCGTGCACTGGCCGACCGTAGACCAACCTCACATCGCCCCCTGATGGATAGTAAACCGGCAAGCTCCAAGGATAAAATACTGCAATGGAAAATGTTCCAGCAGTTGGAGTGTCAATCAAATCAACAATGGGCTGTAATTATCCTTTTTTGGTGTTGTAAGTAATCAATATTAAGGATTACTTGTCCTTACAAAGAAACAATGGCGTAAAACCAAATGGAAAACAATATTGTTTTAAATTTATAATATTAATTTTCTCTATGCTGTAGAGAAATGATAGGTTTGATGGTCTATGGTGGGCTCTGCAATTTAATCCCAACCAAGGAGTTCCGCTCACGTGGAGAGGTATTGACTGGTGGAAAGCTTGTTTTGGGTTTGGATGCTCAGGATCCAATTCAGGTGTGCTGGAGAGTCACGATCCGGGGCCTTTCAAGGCCTCTTGCACATAATATGAGTCATCTTATCTGTTCTCCAAAAAAGGAAAAATAGGTAAGGACAGATGTATTCTATGGAAGAACATTTTTTCCAATAAAACCAAAGATTACTCTCTACTGTGTGGCGACTTTAAATGATGGTAGAGCCATCCCCTATTGTGTGTCCGCTGACCTACGGACGCCAAGACACAAGGGGGCAGTCCATATATTACAATGCGTACATGTGACTCTCCCACCTCCATACTTTAAATGATAAGTCCTTCACACACCACTGGATCGTCCTGGCAAGAAGAACCTTCAACTTTAGATCTTAACTTTTTGCCACTGTGCAAATTAAAAGAATAAAATATCGTCCTTGGAAGGTAATGAGTGATTCAATGGGTAGTGATCACTACCCAATTATTATTTTAAGAAATTAATTGGTAACAAATTGTGCTCACCAAACTGTTTGTGTGGCTCAAAAAAGTTCGGGTATAAATAAATAAGTTTCACTCATAAAAACTTTAAAAAAGCCAGATTGGCGGGTAAGTTTTTCTCAGAAATAACGCTGATAAGACTGCCATCCAGTATGACTCTCACAATAAGAAATCTGGATGATATAAAATATTAAAGAGATCCTCAATAAGATAATTAAAGGTAGCAATAGAAGACTCTAGTTCCCCCAACTTCTGTCACCAAAATAAGGGAGATGGCAAAGTTTGTTTTAACGTCAAAAATCTTGGTGGAACACACCCGAGGACTCGCTTCTAAGGCACGTCCGCTATAAGAAGAAAGAAACATTCAACACTCTTCACAATGAAGATAGACTCTCCCCTAGCATACCAGGCAATACAGAACCTACCACACTATGAGGCCGTGGAGGGTTAGATCCTGTAAAAGACAAAAAAGACAAACCAGCTATGGGGTAAGTTTTCTTCCTGTGAGAACATTAGAAAAATAAAAATAATACACCAAAATTTTGGAGCACACAATTATAGGTATTATGATAGTGGAAACCAAAGATACTTTATAACAAGATTTTTGGCTCAGATAGATAAAAAACTTAAGTTTTATAGCTTTTTAAAACCCTTACCACTCCGCCCAGACTATGTTCCTAATGAAATCCTGGAAATCCAATCAACCGATCCCCTTTTACAAAGGCTACAAAAACCCAACTTCCATTCATTGGAGAAGAAAAATTTAGTCTAGAGGAAATTTAGATATGGCGATAAAATCTAGAACTAAGCTAACAGCTCCTGGTTTGGACGGGGGTAAGTCTATTGTTCATCTTAAAAATGTTTACCCCTTTTTCAGCTAAAACTAACTCTACTTGCTTAATGTTTTTAACAACAACATCTTGGTCCGGAGATCCGACGATTTCCGATTGCAATGGAAAACCATCAAGAGTAAATAGGCAATTCTAAAAACCAAAACAAAGAATATAAATAGAGGCTGTAAGGAAAGCTCATATACGACGCCATCTCTCTAATGTCAATGCATAGATTAAAATCTTCGTAATTAAATGGTAAAAACACAGATTGGGAAATGGTTTCAAATCATTTAAAAACAAAACTAATACTACCAGACTACCAAATTTGGCCTACCAAAAAAAAGAGAGAGTTGTAATGATTTCCTGTTTAGCATAAGTACATGGCCTTGATATTCATGTAGAATTTAATGCAAAAATAGGAGTTGCAAGCTGCCTTCGGTCTTCGCTGGACCGTGAGGCAGATGCCTATGATACGGTTTCTCTTCTCTCTTGCCGCGCCTTCTGGTGAGTAAGGTTTGTTTGTCCTGGGTATTCGCCCACAGATATTAATAACTCATGTGACATAAATGGTTACAGCTATAGACAATTGGACTTTTGTCGGAAGAGCCAGCATATTCCCTGCAACACAGGGTCCCTACTGTTCAAAGGACATACCCCAAGGTTGATGTGCTCTAGCCCAATCTTTGTTCTCACGCCACTTAAATATAATCTGATGTGGAGAATTCCAGTTACCCAAAAGAAGATCCAAACCAAGAAAAACCCTTTTTTATATGCAGATGATCTCCACATTAGTCTGGTAGTGGTACATACACGATGTTTTGAACGAGTGTTATGCATAGCTCGGATGCGAGAAGTGCCCTGATCTAGATCTTACCCCAGTACTTAGTCCAACTGTCTGTCCCTGGCAATCAAATGTAAATAAGTTGGCAAAATGAAATAATACATCTTCTATACGCAGGAAGCAGAGCCGAGAGACAACAAACCCAAATTGGACTGTAAATCTGGAATGTTTTTAAACAGATATCCCAGTTGTTTAAGAATTGCCATTCAAAATTTTTGTGGGTATCATTTTTTGACAAAAAAACTAACCTGAATTTAAAACAACATGTAAGCTGTTTGGTGAGGTGAGTAAAACTCTTAAGGACCATAGAACATTCTTAAGTCACTCGGCCTGCGAGAAGGAATGGTGTACACCCTCAAGTCTACTTTTTAAAGGTATATACTGGCAGTATAATCAGAGAGCTAAACCTAGATTATGGAGTGGGACCTATTTTGTTTGGGAGCATTTAACCAAATATGTGTTTTAGAATAAACTAGACATTATTCAGAAAATTCCAGGCTCCTCAGGTGCATATAGGGTGCTATGACCAGTCAACCCCAATTTTTAGCTCATTCAAATGGAAGCAGCAGTACCACAACTTGCCATGACCAGAAGGAAAATGTTAACTGAAAGAACTAGTTTTTATCAACCCAAAGGTACTGTCTGAACGCTAACCAATCCAAGTTTTATGGTAAAATTTAAAGTATTTTATAAGTATGGCAGCAAATCATCACGAATACTGGTGGCCAAAGAAGAACCACACTACCCGCAAGGCACACTCGTATATAAAATCAGTAAGTACTAGTAGAAAGGATAGTAATCCAAACCAATACCTGATGTCCAAAGAAAACTAGACTAATTGACAGTGCTGGGAGAAGCCATATTACTAATGGCTGTGATTTAAACTTTAATGTTGCAGGGTAGAGAGATATTAGATCGGATCGGAAAATCCAAAAAATCCGAAATTCCACCTGAAACAATAACTCAAAAAAATATATTATATAGAAACAAAATTAAAATGAAGGAAATGTTTCAGACTACATAAAAAATTTACACAGATAGGAATCGAGACAACGCGCAGAGGGTTCTGGAGCAGCTGTATTATTACAAGGTAGGCCTAATCATCTTTAGTTTATCAAATTCCTGTTTACCCCAATAATAGCTTCCCAGCTACACAGCCGAACTTTAACGGCCGATAAAGAAAGCCAATCGAGATAGGCGAATCCTTCAACCTAGGTAACAAAAGTACTACAATTTTTTGTTTCCTGACTCAAAAGGCAGACCATCCATGGCAGATCAACAAACAAGCCCTGTAAACCAACCTTGATTTATATTGATAACATTGACATCCCTAAATCGTGGAGGAGGTCCTTTTTTCTCTTCAGAAAAGAAAATAACACTCCGGCTCTTCAGTGAGGGTTTTCCTCTGGTACATGTGGTGTATTAGCACACCAAAATATGAAATAGTAGATAAAGCTCGGGTCGAAAGAGGCAATTTCCCGAGACAAGGAAAAGTAATGCAAAGATCCTGGTCCCTTGCCGATGGGTGGACTTTTGTCAGCCATTTAAAAAATGTGAAAATGACATCCTTATACAAAAGCTGAAGTATGAAACAAAGCAATAAAGCCAAGAAAAGTAGGTATAAGGGATGTGCAGCGGGACTCTTTCTCTATATGGTCCCCATGGGATTTAAGAATGCTAAAGATAGGAAGAAGTAAACTAGTAACACTAATAATTAGGCTAAAGACTATGGGTCCATGCACGAGGTAAAAATTGAAACTTTTATTCAGAATAAACTGCTTACTCTTACTGAAAAATGTCCTGCAAGTGTTACATTGAATTGTGAAAGAAAGTCCTTTCAGTCCTACCTAATCTTTGAAATTGCCCAACATTATTGATAGCTTCAAGAGATGACCATTAATACAACATTTAAAGGAAAAGGACAAAGTAAGGCCACACACCATTCTTAATCTCAAAGAGCTGTTGGTAAGTTTTTGACATATAGGCGTATTGTTAGAAAGATTAGTAACGAGATACCTAAAATCAGTATAAATAGGATCAATTTGAATAAAGGCAAATTGGGTGAGTTTGACTAACATTCAAGTATAGAAACTCTTTCCACAACTATCCGTTGGATGTCATATTTTGTTTACCTACTTCCCAGGTTCTAACAATTTGTATTTTAACCTCCTCCAGGGTACTGAAATCCTCTTATCGGAGTAGAAAGCTCGCCCGTGGGAGGACCTCAGGCGTGAAGAAATGTCCTGATCAGTAGGGATGGGGAGTTGGCCGCCAACCAATTTCCATTTTTTGGAAAAAATTAACCCTGTAACCTAAAAGAGGCCTTTCCTATTAGCTTGTCCACCCCTCTGTGTGTACAATAACATTGAACGACTACAGGCAAACAAAATTGATTGATGAACAAAGTCCCAGGTTTATAGGCAAATACTCAACATTTATGTGGAATTTGTAAATTTTTTTTTAACTTCCCCTTCCCATGAAAAGAAACAGTGGTGAAAGTGAAATAAAAAAAAAAAAAAAAAAATTAACACCGCATCCACGCAACAAAATCAGTTAAATGCAAATACATAAACAGTGAAAAGTGAAATAAATAATTAATGGGTTAAATTCAAATAACATGTCAAAAGATTGCGATGAAAAACAGTGGAAAGTGAAATTAAAATAATAAAGGACTATTGTGGTTCCCATGCCCATATTGGTAGTCAGAAACCAGCTACATTTTTGGTAGCTACAGCAAAGAAAGAAAATGGAAAAGCCGTGCTCTTTTTTTTGAGCAAAAACCCCCCCAGAAGAAAAAAAAGAACGTACAGGTTATGAAATTATTACAACACCATTTGTTTTGAGCTTAAGGTATATTGGTAGTTATAAAGTAAAATGTGCTTGGTTTACACGTAAATGCAACAAATTAACCAGATTGATAAATTCAGTTGTGAAGAATACAGGAGTTCTTAGATGAATGTTATAATAATAAACATTTTAATTTTATTTAACAGTCTTAAAGAAGAAAAGTATTGTTGATGGTAAGTAACATTTTACTAGTGCCTAGGCCTATTTGCATGCCTCGATTTCACATGTTTTAATTTAGAATATAAGTGATATTAAAGTGCTCTAAGGAGGTAAATGAAGTGTAGAATTATAGATACATATTAATAATCATTCTTTCGAAATGATTATTCCCAAGGTAAGATTTTTTGATGTTTTCAACGAGGTTATAAACAATTGTTACTGAGGTCTTTAAATTTACATTCCTTTTGTATGCTAACTATTAGTTTATTATACATTATGAATAGTCAGTCATGACTTTTGTTACTTAGCTCATGAGAATTAAAAATGTCTTTTTTGAGGGGAAGAAACCAAGAAAAAATTAAGGTACAGGTACTAATTTTTTACACTTGAAGGTGACCCCTTCCAATTAAAATCATCTC